>NC_133648.1:240355505-240655505 GCF_009905375.1 Apium graveolens | reverse complement strand
TGAAATTTTGGAAAAGATTAGATGCTGTCAAGAGCAAGTGATGAATCGCGAACGGAATAAGTTGACGGGAGAAGAAATTAAAGCTCAAAAGGATGGAAAAGGGATATATTGTGTTAACTCGCGTATTTGGATACCTGATGTTGTGGAGCTAAAGCACGAGATTTTGCAAGAAGCGCATAACTCGAGATTTTCAATTCACCCTGGGAGTACGAAGATGTACCAGGATTTGAAAGAAAATTTTTGGTGGCCAAACATGAAAAAGGAAATTGCGGAATGGATAAGCAAATGTTACACGTGCCAAAGAGTTAAAGCGGAACATCAAAGGCCAAGTGGATTGCTTCAGCCACTGGACATACCCGAATGGAAATGGGAACATATTGCAATGGATTTCGTGGTGGGATTACCTAAAACCAAGTCTAATCATGATGCGATTTAGGTGGTAATTGATCGACTGACAAAGTCAGCACATTTCTTGCCGATAAACGAAAGGTTTTCATTAGAGAAGCTGATCAAAATGTATCTGGATGAAATCATGATGCGTCATGGAGTTCCTGTATCTATCGTGTCTGATAGAGATCCAAGGTTTAATTCGAGATTTTGGCGACAATTCCATGATCAATTGGGAATGAAATTGAAAATGAGTACGGCATATCATCCGCAGACAGACGGACAAAGTGAAAGGACAATCCAGACAATTGAGGATATGTTGCGAACCTGCGCAATAAATTTCAAAGGAAATTGGGACGATCATTTGCCCTTAATTGAATTTTCCTACAACAACAGTTATCACGCAAGTATTGGCATGCCGCCTTATGAAGCGTTGTATGGAAGGAAGTATAGATCCCCTACTTATTGGGACGAAGTTGGTGAGCGCAAGTTAATTGGCCCCGAGCTAGTCCAGCAAACAAAGGAAAAAGTTGAACTGATACGAAAGAGATTAATTACAGCTCAAGGCCGACAGGCAAAGTACGCGAATCGAGAGCGGAAAGATGTGCAATTCGAAACTGGAGACAAAGTCTTATTGAAGATATCTCCTTGGAAAGGTTTAACTCGATTTGGAAAGAAAGAAAAGCTAAGTCCAAGGTACATTGGACCATTTGAAGTATTGCGACAAGTTAGGAAAGTGGCGTATGAATTGGTGCTGCCACCGCAAATGCAATATCTGCACAATGTATTTCATGTATCTCTCCTGAAGAAGTATAAAGCCGATGCGAGCCATGTGATCGAGTTGGAACCAGTAGAAATCCAACCAGATTTGTCTTATGTGGAACAACCAGTGCGAATTTTGGATCGAAAAGAAAGGACGCTTAGAAACAAAGTTGTACCTCTAGTTAGAGTATTGTGGAGAAATCCACTAGTCGAGGAATCGACTTGGGAATTAGAAAGCGAAATGAAAGAAAAGTATCCCCATCTGTTTGCTTAGATTAGATTCTGGGGACAGAATCCTTTTAAGGAGGGTAGATTGTAACGACCGAGAATTTTGCGTCGTAATTAAGAAAGTAAAGTGCGTGTTATGTGATGAGATTATAATTACGTGATTAAGTGGTAATTATTTGTCATATCTGAGGAGCGTGGATAAAAATGTTCCAATTTAAAGAGTCAGCTTAGAAGTCGTGCTGTGGTGTCGGGCCGTCAGGTAGAACGGAACCCGTCCTAATATGGAAATTAAATAATATAAAATGTGAATTATATGTGAAGTGAATGAATAAAGTATTTCGTCTTAAGAGACGTGTTAATTGGCAAAGGTAATGAGAAGCGTATTCGAAACGCTGAGCGTTGGGCCGTCAGGCTGAACGTGACCCGATACGCGTAAAAGAGGATAAAGATTTAAGAGTGATATATTTTATAATCAGACCTGAGTCGTTATATGATCATATATGTGTGATTGCTTGCCTGTGTGCATAACTGTGTGCTCTGTGACATTTTTTTTGGATTAAAAGGAATTATTTGATTTAAATAAGTTTATTTAACCTTCGTGCATTTTTATAAAATCATCTGAGATGGATAAAAACATGAGATTTGTTCTGTTATCTTCGTAGAGGTCTTAAAGACTTTTTAAAAATGATAAGTGAATTTAATTGTGGATCTTTGCATTTTTAAATTAATTTTATGTGGAAAATGTATTTATTAAAGCGAGTTTGCAAAATTCATATAAAATCAACCGTTCGCTCAAAAATTCATTATGAGTAATGGTTGGAAAGCTAATTTCGAGATCTACATGATAAAGATTTTTATTCAAAGTAATTTCATCGTTCCGAGAGAAGCCTTTGCAGATTATTTCTAATTTCTTTTAAGGATAAAAAGAGAGTCAAATTAAGCAATAACCAAATTACCATATTACCCTCCCTTGGTAATATAAAATCACCCCACCTCCTTCTCTTTTCTTTTCTTCCCGAGCCCTCCTCTTCATTCTCTCTTTCTCTCATTTCTTTTCTCTCTCTCTCGGGTTTTTCTCTCTCTCTCGGTACTCTCTCTTTCTTCACTCTCTTTCACTTGTTCTTCACTCATTTTCGGGTATAGAACCCTAATTGTGTGAGAAATAGAGATATCCACTTGTATTCATTCATGCATGTTGCCATTTTAAAGTTTTTGGGAAAGATCAAAGTTGAGTTTGGTGATTTTTGAGTTCGGCTTTCATGAAAATAAAAAGGGGTCTTGTGTTTTGAATGAGGATTGTGTTGCATGTGTGATTACTTGAGTAATTGGTGGTTGATGGTTGGAAACCCCCGAATGGGGGCACCACCGAGATGCCACCGCCACCGGTGATGAACTCCGGTGAACCGGTGGTGAGCTATGATGCTTTGACTGAGCTCTAATAATTCAAAAACTTGGTTTCGAGTGTTGCATGTTTGTTTTTTTTAGAGAATCCGAATGTTGATCTTGGTTTAAAAATGTTGTTACACTCAAATGATTTGATGAATGTTTATAGTATCGATTTGAATTAGGATTTGATTGTGATTTGAAGATGTGTATGTTAAATATGATTGCATGTTGAGTTGTGGTTCGAGAATTTGTTATAAAGTTTCGGTTTTAAAGAATGAGTGTTCAAATTATTATTGATCAAGTACTTTTGGTTTAGATTAAACTCAATTCTTGATTTTTGAACTTGCATGTTGGTTTTTGCTAGTTGCATGGCATTTTGTTGAAAAGGCCGAATGGCCATTGTAATTTTAAAGAAATCAAGTTGATTGTGGTTGATTGCATGATTTAATAATTTGATGTTAAGAAATAGGATGATTTGTGATTCAAGGAGTAAGAATATCAAGTTGCATGTCTTGTTTTTGAAAAAGGCCGAATGGACTTAATCTTTAAAGTTGTTTGATTTAAGTAAACTTGATTAAAGTAATAATGGATTGTTATTAGCTTGAAAAAGGAATGAAATTATTGATGCATGCTAAGTTAGGTTCGAATTTTTATGTTAATAAGAAAGGGAATTGATTTTTGTGAGATGATCTTGGTAAACGCTAAGTATGAATAGCCTAAAAGTGATTGCATGTTAGTTTTACAAAGGATCAAGATGTGCATGTCAATGGTTTGTCCTTGAGATGTGAATTTGAGTTATTGCCGAATGAAATTGAATTAAAATAGATTAATTTGATGAATGAATGGATGTATGTTGTAATTTAGAGAAAAAAAATCAATTGTGTTAAGGAACTGAGTTGGCTTACGTGGTAAAGATAAAGTGTTTGATATCGTGCTAAGTTGAAATTGAATTGCATGTGAGCATGTATGTAGTATTATGGTTCGAATTTTTATGAATACAAGAAAGAAGAGTGGTTCTTTAAAGGTTGTTAAACGAGATACTTGTTTATATGAATTAAAGTGAATATTTGATTGGTTCTATGGTAGGTATTTGCAATAAGGCCGAATAGGCCATAAGAAATAAAGGTCAAAACCTGATTTTGGTAATTGAAAGAATGATTGAGTGTTATATGTTAAAATCTTTGATTTTGCTTGATTGGTTCGAATTAAGGAATAAAAGAAAAGGGAATTAAGTCGATTGATATAAGTGATAGTATGCACGTAAATGTTTGGTTGTGAATGGGTCTAGTACTTGTAAAAGAGTGGTGTTAGTGTGATTTGAGAAATAGCCTAGGTCAAGCGAGTACGCTTTGATTGCTAGGTATATAAGGATATGAAAACTACGAGAAAGAATTGTGCTATCTGCTATGTGTTATGTGTTGTGTGCTTATCTGTATAAGCTATATTCGTATGCTCGAGTTAAAGATATAATCGAGTTATCGTATAGAGAGATCGTTCCGGGAACGAGAGTTGGGAATCTAATTAAGGTTTTGGTTTTTATTGTAGATTCGGAGCGTGAGGGCATTCGGGCTAGGAAAGGGAAAAGTATACTAGGTGGCAGTAGTTCAACCCTCAGGAAAGCAATTTCAGGCAAGTAACTCTGATTACTTGTGTAAATGATTATAAAGGAAATATTGTTCATACCATGTAGAGTATTGAACTGTTAAAGTATAAAACCCTTGCTTTATGAAACCCTGATATTGATTTGAAGTACCCTTTGTTCTTGATAACCTGTTATTAATAATCCTATTGATTTCACCCTTTGATAATCTGCCTTTCTGTTCAAGTTTCCTATAATGCCATGGTCATATTGAACCTTTAATTATCTTGGATAACTCTGTTAATGATACCCTGTTTCTCTTGATCGCACTAATGATCCCTAAGTTATTACTGATCCTTCAAATTTAATGCCTTATTATCCTTGATATAGAATTCTTGAGAATTGTTCCTTGCGTATCTTTGATTCACTCCCTGAACTTTGTTTCTTTAAAATCTGAATTAAGAATGAGTTTCGACTTCAAAGAGTCCGAATGATTTCAAAGGCTTGGTAATGATAAAATGAATTTTAGAAAACCTATTATTTTCCAACTCAAGGTTTTCCAAATGAATTCCTGGTGGATTGGATTGAGACGTAAGAGGCTAGTGGGACTAGTCCAGTCATGGTAAGAGGCTAGTGGGACTAGTCCAATTTAAGGCTGAAATTATGCCGAATGGTACCTTAAAGACCGAAATGGAGGTCGATACGGGCTGATCACCCGTATATAATGAAATGGAAAGATAAGTGATCCAATCAAGGGTTCTAAATGACTATTTAAAAAGGGAACTGAAACTTTTATTCAGTAAATTGATTTCTGGAAATGAAAATGTTTTAAACTGTTTTGAAAAGAGCTGATTATGTTATTGTGGAGCTTAAGACTCAGAACCCTGATTCCTGAAATTGTTGATCATATGAATGATTCTATATCTTGAAATACTGTTGCTTTCCTCTACCGTAAGATCTATTTTGATCCTATAATGATTTGTGTTGAATGTCGGCTTTCATCCTGTTTCGAGCCTTGATTCTTGAAAGCCCAACTATTCTTTGGATACCTTTCCTTATCCCAAAGAAAACAAAAATGAATATATGGAAATCTGCTACCTAGATTAGCTAAAATAGAATGCCCTAGTTTGTTCAAAGTATATTGAGAATTGTTATTGTAGAACTGCTATATAGTTACTTGCTGAGTTTTATACTCATTGTTTTGTCTTAATCTAACCATGACAGTTAAGCAAGAAGATGGCCAGACTTAGGCGCACTGCTCGTAAGGGCGTACCTGGTGGTCCCTATCGTGTTGAGGGCTTCCAGTAGCCAGAGCAGGTAGTACAGGTTATGAGTGAGCTCGCGCCTAGAAAGTGGTGTTTAAAGATGCAATGGGTTATCTGTCGGTTCCCAGCCGGAACGATATTGATCATTTAATAATATTTTGGGTTTGTAAGTTATATTCTGTGATTGGTAGTTGTAATCTTGTCTCATACTTTATCCTGTTGATCCTGTTAGTAGCTAATCGGGGTTTATGCATATTTTATTATTAGAATAGAGGAGTGTGAGTCCTCATTTCCTAACCCCGAGATTGAGGGCATCACAGATACTCTTAACAGTTTTCACTCAAGGATGAATACAGTGGAGCGTCGTAGAACGAGGAGGGGTCGTCATTTTCCCCGTCGCGGCCATGCCGTGGGGAAGGCGCCCGTAATTGAAGGAGATGCTCAGGCCAGCGGAGAAAACCCACGAATCACTCCGCGATGCTTGGAATATTCTGATGATGTAGAACCTATTATGGAGCTTGTTGATGAGGATGCTGACGGTATAAAAAGGCCTCGTCTTGTCAATCAGGTTGTGCCGCACCCACATAGGTCTGGGCATACGATGGACGAGCGTCATCGTGCGCAAAATACTCAGAATCAAGATGAGGAAGGAAGAGATTTTTTAACTTTAAAAAGAAGGCTTGGTATAAGGTTGGAGGATGACGATTTGAGAATGGTGCTGGTAGAATGGAAAAAGGAAGGAAACGCTGGAGAAGAGAGGCCCCGTGATATAATGCGTGTGCCTCCTACATACCAAAGGGATGATAGGGTGCAGCACCGCGAACACAAGCGTGCCCCTCCACGAGGAAGGTTTGGGAATTATTACCGAGGCTATCAAAGGAATGGACGAGGAAGGATGAGATACCAACATGGAAGGGCACCCTACAATGGTAGGAGAGATGGCGCACTCTCCACTGAGGAAGCTCCTGTCGTTGTTCCTGTAGCTTCCCACAGTGCTACAGGCAATGGGTCCAGGACCACTACACCATAAATGACCTACGGGAACATCTCTTAGATGGGTGTTGCTAAATAATGTTACATTAGGTATGCTAGTTTTAATCTACTAAAACACTTCGTTTTTGATGTTACCTTAGGTACAAAGTGGTGTTACTTTTGAAAAACATACGTTTCATATAGCAACATGCAAGGATATGTTGCCTTAGGTCATTTATAAACAATTTTATTACTAATTTCAATAAAATTTTAAAAATAATTATTTAAGTTATATTTATTTTCAAATGAACTTATTTTTTTTATAAAATATAAAAGTTTAATTTATAAATGACTCATTCATTTTAATATGCTAAAATATATCCTTATAAAATTTAAATTTAATATTTTTTATGAAAATAATATATATTTAAATCACATAAACATAAATATAATCTTTTATTTAACAAAAATTAATAAAATTTATACGGAACCCCGTGAAAAAGCTGGGCGACAAAATTACCCGCTTCTCTCAATTATTTGGGGGCCGCTCAGTCTAACCATCTCACTCCATATCTCTCTCTCTCTCTCACTCTAACCCACTATACCTCTCTCGGTCTCACTCTAACTCTCTCGTAAACCTCTCAACTCTCTCTTATTCTTACAAATCAATGATTTAATGATTAACGATTGAGGCTTTGGGTTCTTCAAATTAGGGCTTTTTAAATATGTGATGGAGACAAATTAACGATTGAGGCTTTGGGTTCTTCAAATTAGGGCTTTTTAAAATCAAGGGTTTTTGAAATTATGGCTTTTTGTTTAAATTATTCTTTTTATATTTTAATTAATCGATCTCTCATTTTGATTTAAATTAGGGTTTGGAGCTTGTTCAGTCGGGTTGGAGCTTATTCAGTCGGGTTGGTGCTTGTTCAGTCGGGTCGAGTTTCGATTTGCAGGTATTAAACATTTGTTACTTCAGGTTATGCATATTTGTTATACATGAATGTTAGGGGATATCGATTTGGGGTTATTGAATGTTATGCGTATTTGCATGTTATATGTTATATGTTATGCATATTTGTTATATGTTACTATTGGGTGTTTACTATTGGGTTTTTTTTGTTATATGTTATCGATTTGGGGTATTGGGTTATATGCGTATTTGCATAATGTTATGAATATTCTGCGTTTTTTGTTTAGTCATTTTGTTATACATGAATGTTATGAAGTATTTACTATTGGGTGTTTTTTGTTATATGTTATGTGTTTTTTTGTCAACCATGAAAGGCTGTTACTCTCTATAATAGGCATATCTGTTTTAAAACCAGAATAGTTGTATTTATCTGTTTTAAATAAGTGAAGGCAACATATGTTTATTCTATATATAGTTGCATTTATCTGTTTTTGATTACTATTTTTGCACTTTTCTTGGCTCTTGTAATTCCTTTTATTAGCGCTCAGGCCCTTAAGTATTACTAGTGTACTACTAAAGTTTACAAGTTACAAGTAAATGAAGGATTAGGCAAAAATTGAAAAAAGTATGGTGGGAGCATTCATGAATTGCATGCAATAATTATTGAACATTATTATTTATTATTGTTGAACACGAGAGAAGAGAGGGGGTTAGACTCGGGGGCGTGACCATAAGTACATGTATTGTTTATGTTGTTATATATGAAGTATGAACACCATATGTTCATACTATTTTGTGATACAATGCCTGTTTATTGATAAGTATCGATATGCGCTGTGATACATGCCTATTTTTTTAGTCTTGTATCAATGTTATTAGTAATCTAGTTAAGTTAGATATTAAGGAATACATATTAAATGTAGTTCTTTTAGCTCACTAGTCTTTGTACGTGAACTAGGCTACTTTGGTGCCTTTCTTACCCTTTTAGTATAACATTATCATGCTTCTTAATTTTAGTAATGGACGAGGATGAAAATATTTGGATATACCTTCCAAAGCATAGTCAAGGATATAGGAAAGGGATTAATGCATTTTTGGATAATGCCTTCCCCAAATTGGCAGTAGGTGATGAAATGACATGCCCTTATTGGAATTGTAAAAATAATAAGTGGTAGCGTCGAGAATTTATCTACGATCATCTCATATGTAGTGGTCCTTACCCATTATATGTGAACTGGATTGTAGAGGTTCACAAATTTTAAGTCGAAATAACGGTAGTGAAGATGAAGATATGGACTGGGAGAATAATCTACATTTTGGAGATAATTTAGATGAGATGTTGGACCGTACAAATTGACCAAATGTTGATTCTAAAAGATTTTATGAGGAGGGAAAACAACCTTTATATCCAGGCTGTAAAAAATTCTCACGATTAAGTTTTATTGTCCGACTTTATTACTTAAAATATATTCACGGAATTACAGAGTCAGGATTCGGGGATATACTAGAGCTGATCTGAGATGCATTTCCAGAGGCAAACATACCACTGTCTTCCTATGCTGCAAAGAACATGATTAAAGAGTTAGGGCTCGATAATAAAAAAATACACACATGCCCTAACCATTGTATGTTGTATTGGGGTGAAGATGAAAAAGAGGACTCTTGCAAAACTTGCGGCCTTTCAAGATGGATGGTACGCGAGAAGAAAGGCACTTCAGACAGTAATCCGGAGAAGGTGATTCACAAAGTCCCGGCAAATGTGATGCGGTATGTTCCACTAAAGCCAAGGCTGCAACGACTCTTTATGTGTAAAGATTTTTCGGAACTTATGGTATGGCACGCAATTGGACGTCAAAGGGATGGGAAACTTAGACATCCCCCTGATGCCGAAGCTTGGAAAACAATGGATGCGAAATATCCCCAGTTCGCGTCAGAAAATAGAAACATCAGGCTAGGTTTAGCAGCTGACGGTTTTAACCCTTTTCGTACTATAAATACAAATCACAATACTTGGCCAATTGTTTTGGTCAATTACAACCTTCCACCCTGGTTGTGTATGAAGCCAGAAAACCTCATTCTGTCAACTCTTATTTCTGGTCCAGATTCTCCTAAAAATAGCATCGATGTCTATATGCAACCTCTAGTGGCTGAGTTGACAGAATTATGGAATGAAGGCATACAAAACTATGATGCCTTTACTAATCAGACCTTTATCTTACGTGCAAGTATTCTCTGGACAATTAGCGATTTCCTGGGATATGCGATGTTATCGGGATGGAGTACGAAGGGTTACTTAGGGTGTCCCGTTTGTAATTATGAGACATCTTCCATGTACCTAAAATATAGTACAAAGATGTGCTATATAAATCATAGGAAGTTTCTCGATCCCGATCATAAGTGGAGGTTTGATAAAAGAAGGTTCAACGGATAAATAGAAATGGGACAACCCCCTGCAATTCTGTCGGGAACAGACATAGAAAAAGGGTGAAGAAAGACAAGCCTTAGCCGATTTTTTGTTGAAATTTGATTATGCCGTTGATGATAAGGCTTTGTTAATGCTTCATCCCCTCGTAATGAAGAATCTTTAGAAGAATTCTTACATCCCTGGTGGATCTTGCATGTAGATGGGGTAGTTAACAATGGAGGAGCAGGCGCGGGCATAGTACTCGTGTCTCCCGAAGGCCATCACCTGATGAGTGCAATTCACTTCAAGTTTTATGCGACGAATAATGATGCGAAGTATGAAGCATTGATTAATGGCCTAAATATCACTTTAGAAATGGGAGTGTGAAACCTAATTGTGAGGAGTGATTCTGAGCTGGTGGTAAATCAGGTGAATGGGGGGTTTCAAGCTCGAGGACCGCGGACATAATTGTACTTGAGATGCACGCATCGCCTGATTGAAAAGTTCAAAGAGGTTAGGCTGGAATGTGTACCGCGGGAGAAGAATAGCAACGCAGATGCCCTGGAGAAAATGGGGTCACAGCAGGAAGCTGTGTTGTTCGGATCTATACCCCTAGAAATCCAGGCGATTCCTAGTATCCCGGAGGTGGAGATGATGCAAGTGGATGAGGCACCCAAGGAAATGTGGATGTCACCCATTCTCGCTTATATTCACAAGGGAATACTTCCCAAAGATAAGTTCAAGGCTCGCAGACTCTGCTACCAGGCTACAAGGTATGTGATGTATGATGAAGTTCTGTATAAGAAAGGCTTCAATCAACCGCTGCTTAGGTGTGTTGATGAAGAGGAAGGAAATTATATCCTAAGGGAGGTGCATGAAGGAATTTATGGTAATTACTCGGGGGGTAACTCCTTGGCCATGAAAGTTTTACGCCAAGGTTATTATTGGCCTACTATGAAGGAGGACGCCGCAAATTTTGTCAGAACATGTGATCGCTGCCAGCACTTTGCAAACTACTCATCTATGCCAGCGATGCTCTTGACATCTATGGTAAACCCATGACCATTTTCCATGTGGGAAATAGATTTTATTGGAGAACTGCCCAAGGCTAAAGGAAATGTCAAGTATGCTATAGTCGCGGTTGATTATTTTACTAAGTGGGCAAAGGCTATGCCGTTGGCAACTATCACCGCAAAGAAAATCAGAGACTTTGTTTTCAACTCCATCGTGTACAGGTTTGGAATCCCTTACAAGCTTGTGTCTGAAAATGGAAAGCAGTTTGACAGCAAGGAGTTGCGACAACTGTGTGAGGATCTGAAAATAAAGAAGGAGCTTGCAGTGGTCTATCATCCTCAAAGCAATGGGCAGACAGACGCCGTGAATAAAATAATAAAGCATACCCTCAAGACCAAACTGGAAGAGCGCAAAGGGAATTGGCCTGAAGAACTCCCAAAAGTGATGTGGTCCTACAACACTACTCCGTGATCTACTACGGGAGAAACTCCGTTTATGCTAACTTATGGCTATGAAGCTATGGTCCCTGTGGAAGTTAGCTCAGGGTCGCTTCATAGGGATCGTTACATGGAGGAAGATGCAGAGGTTAATCAAAGGCTTCATTTGGATCTTTTGGAGGAAATAAGGGAAAATTCTCAACTGAGGCTTGCAGCATATCAACAGCATGCTGCAAGATATTATAACAAAAAGGTAAAGGGACAGCTGCTAAAAGTAGGGGATTTGGTGCTTAGGAAGGTGATGCCAAATACGAAGAATCCCCAACATGGAGTGTTTAGAGCTAATTGGGAAGGACCATACAAGATAAAAGCAATCTTGTGGAAAGTGACTTATCACATTGAGGATATGGAAGGAAAACTGGTTCCGCGAGCGTGGAACGCGGAACATCTTCTAAAGTATTATCCGTAAGGCGCGGCCTTATCTCCTTACATATCTTTTTATTATATACTTAGGGCTGTGCCCAGATTATAGACTAAAAGTAATAAAATTCCCCCTAGCCTAGGGGGTAGTGCATGTACTACCTACCTTAGAACTAGATGAAGGATCATTATTTTGAATAAATTCCCCACAGAGAATAGTAGCCGTGGGACTGGTGCACTTTTGACACCAGAGCGCATTATTAATAAAAACTTTGAAATTTTCCAAAGGCTATTTACTTGTTAATTTGCTTGTCCATGTGACGCGTCCTAACCACAGAATGCGTCCTGAGGAGTAGTTCTATACGTATATTTGTGGAAGCAATGATTGGTAAAGGTAACAAACATGACTCAAGTAAAAATAGAACTAAGACACGTCTTGTGTCTAAGGACGCGCCCAACTAATCATGGTTGATGCTCCTTTAATTTTGTGCTCCAATTTTGGAACTCCATAACTGAAAACTCGAACGCGTCTTCAAGAAAGGACGCGTCCATCTTGAGAGGTTGAAAATATCATCTTTAGAAATAAAGGGTAAACGCGTCAAGACACTAGGACGTGCCCCTTGTGTTCTGTGCCTTTCCTAAATACCAAAGTATAACATGATATCATGCTTGGAAATGATATATTATCCAGACAATTCAAAAAATAAACAAACTAAGACGCGTCCAAATAGGAGAACGTGCCCTTACAGGACATCTACTTAGCTTATAATAAAAAAGGAAATAACAGCAAAAGCTAAAAGGCGACGCGTCCTCAGCTCAGGACGCGCCCAAATATATGGCAGAGCAAGATAATCAAGAAAGAGAAAATCCACATGGTTAAGAGCTTTGTAAAAAATACAAGCAAATATAATCCAGGGAAACAATAGATCGCAAGTTTACAACTTGCAAGGCTTAAAAAAGGGCCCGCACCCTTAAGGTAGTTCAGATAAAAACTTCATAAATAAACATAGGACGCGTCCTAAGTAGGAGGCGTGTCCTGGGTCTTGTCCTGTTTGTCTGGAGGAGGATGAGTATAGAGTGGAGAAGGAGCAGGAGACGCGTCATCCTCTTCCAGGCCAAGGATGATCCTCTTGTTTTAATGGAATCTGCAGCCCTGATTCTGAAATCATTTACCCATTTCTGGGTGTCTTCATCAAACTTGGAAAAAGTATATCCTGGGTCATTGGCTATGAACCCAGAACATCACTCTTTCAATCCGGCTATAAAACCATTTTGATACACTAATTTCTTATCTTCTTTCCAGCCATGCAGTTTGTCATCATTCAGAGTATCAAGCACCAGCTGCATGGTGGAATTCAGAGAGATTACATCTTCCATGACCTTCTCCATAGAGGTGATATTGCCTTCCAGCACCGCCTTCTCTCCCTCAAGATGCGTCCTGTCCTCCTGCAACCGCTTAATCTCAGCATCTTTCTCCTGGATGAGCAAATCAGTGTTCTTTCGGTAGTGTCAGTGACAACAAGACGCGCTTTGAGTCTAGCAGCCATGTTGGAACTTTTCCTGGCATGCAAATGAAGCTTGGCTGCAGCCCTCACCATGGCTTGCTCCGTTTGCTCCTCTGTCCTGAAAGTCCAGCCTCGAACTTCATCTTCAGTAAAGTCGCCAACCGAGGATGCGCCCAGATATCGGAGAACAAAGGATTTCTCATTTGGCACTATTTTCTGACACTTTGAGGGCGCGTCCTCCTTCTCAAGGATGTCCAACACCGTAGTATCAATGATTTTTGGTGGAGGGGAAAGAGTCACAGTAGGAGTAGGATTCTTAACCTTTGGATCAGAGTTCACAGGAGCCTGCTTCCTGGCTCTCAGCTTCTTGGTGGCCCCAATGGCAAACCCCTTGGGAAGAAAAGTCAAATATGTGACATGAACAAGATAAGAAGTGTCATTCATGGATAGCAAGACGCGTCCTAATAGCAAGACACGTCAAAAGCATAATATAAAGACATGAAGATATGCCAACTAAAATATATGCAAAGACATGAAAAATGCATGTAACATGGATTATGGGGAAAATATAAGTGGCATGCTAATGACATCAGACACAAATATTACAGGAAGACGCGCCCTAAAACTAAGGCGCTCCCAAAACAACGACAAGTATGTAGGAAACGCCTGTAAACCAGTTTAAGTTAAAATTTATGTGTGTAAGAAAAAAAGATGAACATATTCATGACGCGTCGTAGATGCATGACGCGTCCTAATGGTTCTTACCTTGCTCTAAATCCACTTGTCTGCTAATATCCAGTTGGATAAGTTCTGTTGCGTTTGACCCTCTAGCTTTCTCAGATGCCGTTAGGACGGGTTTTCCATTGTAAAAATCACGGTATTTACAAATGAAGCCAACCCTTGCAGACAAAGCCCTAATATTATTGAGATTGGCCTTCGTGATCATGTCCTTAAGATTGAAATGCTTCTTAGCATACTTCAACACCTTCACAGCTCTCTTTTTCTTTCTTCCTGGCAGCTCTTTCTGAGTTCTTTTATCTAAGGAAGACAGATGAGGGTTACAAAAAGGGAAAAAGAGAAAGATAACAAAAGAGAAGACGCGTCCTGTAGAAGGGTATGCGTCCTAGACTTTGCACTTACTTGGCTCTAAGTTAAAACGAACGCGAGTCCTTTTGACATCATAGATATAGAAAAATGGCTCCTTCGAGTCTCGTTCGTGGCTGATCTTGCCTTCATTAAACCCTTTATTGTTCAACCATTTGTTGACAACAAGGAAGTGGTAGCCAGGAATAGACTTCCTAATGCTAAAGAAAAAACTAAACTTCTTCATGGAGGGCGCGCCCAACCTAAAGTTTTGGTACATGATGTATAGAGCCCATGCTAGCTTGTACGAGTTTGGGGACAGTTGGATGGGAGCAACGTCATACCATTTCAAAATCTTTTTGATTTAGGGGTGCAAAGGCGCGCCCACACCTAAAGAAATGAGTTTTGGGGTGAGGACCATTCTAGGGATCCTCAAATTCTCCACATTGAAAATATGGGGCCTCATCATCCTAAGAGGACGCGCCCAGATTCCTTCCATGTCGCAGTACTTCATGGTCCACCCAATCTCTAGATCAGTTGCAGTAGATTTCATCCCAACACAAGCTAATTTGTTTTCTCTCTTCCTTCAGACATTCTTCTCTGTCTCAGGAAGATCTTCAAGTTCTTTCCGGTCAAAATCAAGCTCTATATCACTTGGCTCCCAATGTTCTAGTGGAGAAACAAATTGTTGGGGAGAAATAGGATATTTTTCAGGTTCAGGGGCTCTGTCCTTAAATTCACCATCACTATGGGAGAGGGTGCGTCCTGATCTGGTGACGCGTCCTGAGAAGGGGTGGACGCGCCTTCATTAGAGGCACTTCTATGCTTGTGGGATTTACTGGAAGAAAGAATGACCTCGTCGTCAGTCCAATCTTCTATTGCTTGAGTACGGGTAGTCTGGGAAGTTCTCTTGCGTTTCTCTCCAAGTCTTGCACTCTGGGGAACATGGTCCATCGATTCGGAGTTTGAGCTTTCCATAAGTGAGGTTTTTGATTATAGAGATTCAAATACACGAGCCTCTGCTTCAAGAAAAGAATTCATCCGGTGAAGCTCGGGAAGCTTAGGTATGAAGGAAATAGAAGGTGGGGAGTAAATCCCAAGGCGTTTATTGATTACCTTGAAAGGGTGGAATGGAGAAGATGAAGTCGCGTTATAACGACCCGTATATTTTAATTATTATTTAAATATGTAATTATGGAATAAATAATCAAATAAAATATTTGTGTGGGTTCAGTCAGTGGGTTATTACTCTGTCACTATGTGTATGTGATTACTAGTGTATGGAATTGAATTGCGTGGTTAATAATGAATTGTATAATTTTGTATCGTTGTTAAAAATAGTGTTATTGCAGTTTTATTTCCATAAATACTTGGATTGTCTCTAAAATTGTTTTATGGCTTTATAATTTCAATAATTATTTTTAGGACTTTATAAATTGAGAAATCAATATTTCATCAATTATTTAACACTGTACGATTCTCTGATTGCATTTATTTGTAAAATCTGTATTTAATTCCCGAATTCTTCAAAAATTATGAAACTCATATTTATGTAAGTTGGGAATATTCCGGGAATTTTAAAATTATTTTGGGAATTTTCGGGATTAATTTCACCCGCGCATTGATTCGTTTAATCGAGAAAAGTGGGTATAAATTGTGCTTCACAAATTATTTTAAAATTTCAAAATTTACGTTTTTATTTACTTCAGGATATTTGTAACGTTTTAAGACAGTTTTCGTGATTTGCTGAATTTGTTTTGAGTGCATCTCGGTTCGTTAATTGTGAGTTGCGAGTACGAGTTGCGTTTCAAAAAATTGCTTTAAAAACAGTGAAAATTTTGTTTCAATACTTTCGGGATATTTCTAATACTTTAAGACTGTTTTGGAATTTTTTTTAAATTGTTTTAAAAGTGGTTCAGTTTGTTAATTTTGGATTTCGGGGGAAATTCCGGGTTCCCGGGTATTCGAATGGTACGTGTCAAAATCTTATCAAATAAATGACACGTACGCAAAATTTGTTGATACGTGGCTTCCTGGAATAATTTAACAGATTAATTTTTTTTAGTCATTCTATAACTCCTCTTCCTCATCTCTGAACTCTCATCACTTGATCTCTTCTCACAATTCTCGGTTTCTCTCCTTTTGCTCTCCCGAACCCATCTTCTTCCCTGTTCTTTCGCTTCCCTCTATTCTTCCCCGGTTTCGCTCGGTTTCTCGCCTTCCGGTGAGTTCTCAGGCCGTATTTCTGACAATTCCTTTGTTCCCTGTTTGGCTTGCTATGTATACTCCTGTATATATCTGTGTGTATGTTGTGTGTGTGTTTAAGTGTGTGTGTTTAAGTGTGTGTGTTTAAGTGTGTGTGTGTGTGTGTTTAAGCGTGGATGTGTGAGTGGTGGTGGAAGGCGGCATCACCGCCTGTGTTGCTACCCTGTCCGTTTATGTGGCGCGTTTGCGCGTGTTGAATGCTGGGTTCTTGTTCTGTTTTTTTTACAGATTGTAAATTGGACTATTATGATAATTCTAATAATTTTCTGCAAGATTTTGATTAATATTTATGATATTAATTATTCGCGCGGATTTATTTTTAAGGAATAATCGGTGAAATTTCGTGTTGGAAACCCGGAAAGTATCGGGTACCCGCGAAATTTTACCGCCGTTCGCGATGACTCGTTATGAGCGGATGATGGACGGTGATGATTTAATTCTGAGTCCTAACATTTTAAAATAAATAAGTGAATAAAATACGAGTTAAGGATATAAAGTACGAATTATAATAATAATTAGTGGGTTAAAGTGGTGATTGGAAATTTGTGAAATCTGGATTGCGTGATTGGTTGGATTGTTGGATTATGGTTTTTGTGGGCTTGTTGTTGTGACTTGACGTCTAGTTGTTCGACGGGTAGGCCGATAAACAGAGGAGGTGCTGCCCGAATTTTTGGAAATTAAATTCGGAAATTCGGGACGGACCCTGTAATTGTCGGAACGTCGAGCGAGTATAAATAAGTATATACATAAATTTTGTGCGAAGCCTGATTGTATGTTGTGGTGAATGTTCTGTCAAAATCCAGTAACCCTAAATTCGTACAATAACGAGTATACGTATTTTCTAAAAATGAACACCGAACCGATTTCTGAGAACGTGAACCCTAATTGTTGTGTGTGTTATTATAATATGTGTAATTATGAGTCGAGATTTGATATCGAATGGGTAGGTTATTAGCGAGGATATGTCAAGCATACCTAGATGTCTAACGTAGGGTATTTCGGCTCTATAGGTTCTAGTCGAAGGACTCAAGAATTGAAATTGAACTAAAGATAACCTAGTGATCAGTCGACAAGCGTAGCGAGGTTCCCAGCGAAGGACCTGAACGTTGAAGTTGGATCCAAGATAGTCTGATAGTAAAGCGATAAAGCCGAGTGTCCAAGTTAGTCCAAGGTCAATCAGTAATAGTGGTAAAGCTCTGCAAGGCAAGTACCCCTGACCATTCTTTTATGGTTCAGTATATGTGAATAGCTAATATTTTAATCTCGTAGTGGAACAGAAATGTTTTAAGTTACGTATCCCCTGTATTTGAAAATGTTGTTTAAAATTATGTTTTGGGGAAAAGTAACTTCTGAAAACACCTATCTCTATACGTGATTAAAATAAAAGAAAGTTTTTGAATAGTGTGTTGTGACAGAATGGTCTTAAAAAGAGATAGGTGATAGTGATTTTGGAAACTCGACCAAGGGACTGTTTTAATCCACCTATTCCGTGAAAGGTTTTGATCCACCTATATCGTGGAATTTTGGAAAAAGGAAAAAAGGGAATTCAGTTGATCTATTGGAGTTGCGTAAGAGGCCCGTTATTCGGTAACGACCCAGCATGTGGTTGCGTAAGTGGCTAGTTGGGTTGGGCATTCTGTTTAACCGATTAGTCCAGCGTGGGGGAAAGACCTAGCTAGTCCTTTCCCAAGTTCCGGAACACATTCTATTTATGGATGGCCGCTGTCCGGTGAGGGTAGACTGATCAGCTATCTTCACCCGTTAAACGTCCAATAGACTTGATTGATTCTGTTTTGAAATTGTTTAACAAATCAATGTGTTTGAGACAGATGATTTTTGTGGTTCCAATAACGGAAAAAATGATTTTGGGTCCCCATAACGGGACAGATGATTTTATGGTTCCTGTAATATAACAGAAGGTTTGAAAATGAAAATAGCATGCTAAAAGAATTGAACTCTGGTATTTATACACAGCACACTACTACGTTTGTTTTGTTGGAAGCATGCTAGTTTTAATATCCAGTTATGAATATTTACTTGTTTTCCAGTGAGCTATGAATTCTGTTCCTATCACTACTTTATCATAAACTGTTTTACTTATTATTCATATAGCGGTACTGCTGAGCAATTGATTGCTCGCCCTTGCAGAATGTTTTATATATGTGTTGCAGATGCCTAGGAGATTCTTCCGCGATAGTCAGGGCAGAGTTCCAGTTCCATTTGCGTCAGGCTCCTCTGAGGTAGTTGTGTGGACCAAAGATGGTCTGTTGAGTTGCTGTATTAAGACAGTGTTGTTCAGAATATTTTTATAAGTTGGTTTTGTGTTAAGTGTAACCTAAATCATACTTAAACCTGGAAAAGGTCTTGGTAAAGGGGGTCGTAATTGTGTATTAATAATGTTTTGAAATATATAATATGTTTAGTATTATGGTTGTTGGTGACGTCAACTCCTGACCCCGGGGTTGAGGCCGTCACAGTTGGTATCAGAGCTACAGGTTTGAGTCCCTGATTTGGGTTAGGAGTAGGGACGAAAGAGTGTAAAAGGGTATATATATATAGTTGTGAGTCAGCAACTCAGTCAGAGGAGCAGTCTATGAGTTCAGTCAAGGGTTTCGGAAGCGTAACCCTGACGTTTGTTTAGGAGTGACTAGAACTGCCCTAGTTTAGAGTACGTCTCCTTCGTATATGTATTATTAGTAATGTTCGATAGAGATTTCTAGATTCCCTCCCGAGAATTCGAGTCTGATTGAGAGAATTCAGCTTCTGAGCAGACCTTTAATGTGTCAGCTGAAGAGACGCCAACGATATTTTTAAATATCGCATTTTCTGTGTCAAGGAATGTTATTGGACTGATTGTGTGACCTTGGTGAGTTCGGATAGCGTGATAATAGTCAGGGGCTGTTATGACGACTAAGTTTGGTAGCGAATGTTGATTAGAACGAGAGGTGATATCTTTGAACTCTTTTATTTCTTCCTTGAAATGTATTTTATCTCCAGAGTAATTGTTTCTTATTCCATAAGTTGTTTATCTTTCTTATGAGAAAGTTGTGAACCCGAGGTAAGCTACTTAGGGTTTTGTTGATCTCCTTACAAATCAGATTCTTTCTTTTCTATTTGTGAATTTCTTATCTGAATATTGTTTCTTTTCTCGGTGACTTTTCGGTTGATTGGGGCAAACAATGCATATGAATTGACCATTTATCTATGTGACAAAAGGGTCTGGTGGGACACCGCCGGGTTATGTGTTGTGACCGTATGGTACTAAGACCGGCCATCTTATGTACTTGTATGGTTGCTCCCAGTCATACCTACATCTTCCTCACTGTTTCTTCTTATTCGATTCCATCGAGCTGGAAATTTCATTGGATTTTCTATGGTAATGAATTTCTGCGATTAGATGGTCCTCGTTATTGAAAGCAAGTAAGAGCGATTGTTGAGAAGGACAAGAGTGCTATATCAGAATATTATTTAAAATAATGTTAACCGTGAGAGTTTAGGACTTAATGATGGAGTTGTATCCTTGGGAGAGTAAATCAGTTGTTAAGGAATTATTTATGCGTAAGAAGAAATCCTTCTTAGAAGAATGATTGGTTGGAATTGGACTATGGTGCTTAGAAGAGTGCAGTGTTCCTTAAGCCGGCCTGATATACCAGTTGATCTATGCAATTGGTGGTTGATATAGCCAGCCAAGTTCTGTAGTGTAGAAGATTAGTGTTGATGTGGTAATGGAGCAATGACGGAAAGTTAGTCAGTTGCTGTTATCTTAAGGAGCCATGCTACGATGACTAGTTTCTTTATATTTTCATTTTTCTGTACTGTTGTCGATTCTGCTACTGTCATTGTTGTTATTATTGCTAATGCTGCTAATTTAAATTTCTTTTGTAAATGGACCCCGATATTAAAGACATGGGTACTGTGATTGGGTAGCATTTTCCTGATACAGGTGCACCGTTTAAACGGTGATACCTTTTATCAAATATTTTTGTTATTGAATAAACTCATTTATATATTTCAAGAAGATGCCACCCAAGAAAGCTACCCAGTCTAAAGGAAATAGTAGTAGTTTTACGGAGAGTCCAGCTATAAATGAAATTCTAGACTTGTTGTGTCAGCAGCAACAACAACAGTTGCAGTTAATCCAACAGGTTCAGCAACAACAACTACTGTTGCAGCAGCAACAACAAGGAGTGAACCGAAGTGTTAGTTTTAAATCTTTTCAGAATGTTAACCCTCCTGATTTTAAAGGTGAACCTAATCCAGTAGCTGCTGGAGCATGGTTAAAAGAGATGGAGAAAGCTTTCAATCTTGTTCAAGTAAGTGAGAATCTTAAGACTGATTATGCAAGCTATTTCTTGAAAAATGAAGTGAATTATTGGTAGGAGTCAACCCGGGCATTAGAAGGAGAAGGCCCTGTTCCATGGGCTAGGTTTACTGAGTTTTGGAAAAGTATTTTCCTGACTGTGTGAGGAATCAAATGGAGATTGAGTTTCTAGAACTGAAGCAAGGTGACAGAAGTGTAACTGAATATGAGGCTAAGTTTACAGAGTTGGCTAGATTTGTACCAGATTATGTGTGCTCTGAAGCTCAGAAAGCAAGGAGGTTTCAACAAGGATTGAAGCCTGAAATTCGTAGTGGAGTGGTAGCATTGCAACTCAAGACGTATCCTTCCGTAGTTCAGGCCGCCTTAGTAATTGAATTTGATCAGAAGTTAGCCGATAGAGAAAAAGAAGATAAGAAGTGAAAGATTGATGATATGGAAGAAGCATTAGGTCAAGAAGGATCCAGTCAGAAGTCTCATAAAAAAGGCCGGAAGGAGTAAGAATAAAGAATTTAGAGAGAAAAGTATTTCTTTAAATAGAATTAGTAACACCTCAGCCAGCTCTAATCAGGCCAATTCGGTTAAATCGCCTATATCGGAGTGTAAACAATGTGGTAAGAGGCATTGTGGAAGGTGTAAGGCAAATACTGAATGTTTTAGGTGTAGTCAGAAGGGACATTATGCGTCAGAATGTAAGGTGAAAAATCCGAGAGTCGTCTGTTATAACTGTGGAAAGGTAGGGCATGTTGCCAAGAATTGTAGAAGTACTTCCCGAGATAACATGAGAGGTAGTGCATCAAAAGGTTTGACGTCCGGTACACCCAAGGCTAAGACTTGTAATATGATTAAAAGTTCAACTACTCAAGACCGTGATAAGGACCCAGAGCAATGATTGATTATCAGAAGAAGCAAATAATAATATTTGCGGAAGCTAACAATAGGATGAGTATCCAAGGGCATAAGCAAGAATATCAGGTATGACTAGCGCATGTAAGGGATAATAAGAAGGAAGCACCTTAGTTAAAAAAGATCCAGATAGCAAGTGAGATTCCAAAGGTTTTATCGAATGACTTACTAGGATTACCCCGGAGCATAAGATATAGTCTCTCATTGGTTGCTGTGCAGAGTTAGGCTGGTGTCAAAAGCCCATATCGGATGACCCAATAGGAATCAAGTAATCGATTAAGGGAAACTTCAGGATTATGGGATGAAAGAATAATTAGACAAGGTGCATTCCGTGTTGTGCAATGATGTGATTTATAGGAAAGAAGAATGGGTGTATGAAGTTACGTGATGATTATCAGAAATTGGAAAGTTAACGAATAGGAATAAGTAACCCTGCATAGAATTGATTATTTATGAAAGGAACGTGTTGGTTCTTGGAGGAAGACCTAAGATCAGACTACTGTTAGCTAAAGGTAAGCCTGAGGACGTACCAAAGATTGCGATTAGAATGAGTTATGAGTGTTGTAAGTTTTGGTGATAATAGGCGGAGTAACGAGTGTATCAGTTGTCTATAAGGAATTAAGGAATATGGTGTATCAAGAGTACTTGCATGGTATAATCGTATTTATTGATAACATCCTCACCCATCTAAGGGCTAAGGAAGGCCAAGTTGAAAACTTAAAGAAATGCCGCGAAGGGTTGAACAGTAGCAATTGTATATTAAACCTTAAAGTATGAAGTTCTGGTCAGGAGCCCGGTTGTTTAAGTAACTACCAACCAATTAAGGTCTATTTAGGGACCGATGTCTTGAATAGAAGAGAAGAAATAAATATGATTAAGATTACTGAGGAATTAATTGAAGAATTGGAAAGAATAAAAGTTGGAGTTCGAATACCTAAAGGTGATAAGAAGTGAATATATGAGATTACTTTCTACCCTTGACGGATGAGAATAAGTAAGAGGTGTTCGAATGTTTGGAACTAAGTTGAAAATGAGTACGGCCTATCATCCTTAGATAAAGGGTCAAAAGTGAGAAGGTGATTTGGACAATATAAGATATGTGGAGAGTATATATGATGGGTCTAAAAAGGGAACTACGGTAATCACCTACCATAGATTGAGTTTTCTATGATAATAGTTATCATGTTAGTAAGAGAATGCTACTTTGCGAAGTGTTGTATGGACATAAGTGTGGGTCCTCACTATATTGAGATAAAGTGGGAATAGAGATAGTATTAAGTCCTGAACTAATTTAGTACATCCAGAGTGTGGCGGTGTTGACTCAGAAAAGAGTTGAAACAGCTCGGGATAGACAAAGAGGGAAAGCGGATTTGCATTGAAAGAATATAAATATATAGAATGAGGATCGTGGTATAGGCAAAAGTTTTACCTTGGAAGAGATTGGTTAAGTTTGAATAGAAGGGACAAGTAAAGTCCTAATTGTATTGAACCATTCGAGGTATGAAGAAATATAGGTAAGGTTGTCTATAAGTTGGTATCACCGCCACAGTGGCAGTATATATATATAAATAATATGTTATACGTGTCAATGTTAAGGCGATATGTATCTGCCTTGAACCAAGTCATTGATTGAGAGTCAAGGAGCTCTCATCCGAATTTGTTTTGCGTGGAATCATCGATTCGAATTCTAGTTCGTTAAAAAGCGAATTCTTAGGAATGAGTTTATGTCTATTCTGAGTATGGTCTGAATACATCCTTGAATAGAATAGCCTATTTAAAAGTTAGAGTCAGAATTGCTTGACAAATATCCTCACTTATTTAGTTAAGTCAGATTCCGAGGATAAAATCATTTTAAGGGGGAAGGATATAACGACCCGTATATTTTAATTATTATTTAAATATGTAATTATGGAATAAATAATCAAATAAAATATTTGTGTGGGTTTAGTCAGTAGGTTATTACTCTGTCACTATATGTATGTGATTACTAGTGTATGGAATTGAATTGCGTGGTTAATTAATGAATTGTATGATTTTGTATCGTTGTTAAAAATAGTGTTATTGCAGTTTTATTTCCATAAATACTTGGATTGTCTCTAAAATTGTTTTTATGACTTTATAATTTCAATAATTATTTTTAGGACTTTATAAAATTGAGAAATCAATCTTTCACCAATTATTTAACCCTGTACGATTCTCTGATTGCATTTATTTGTAAAATCTGTATTTAATTCCCGAATTCTTCAAAAATTATGAAACTCATATTTATGTAAGTTGGGAATATTCCGGGAATTTTAAAATTATTTTGGGAATTTTTGGGATTAATTTCACCCGCGCGTTGATTCGTTTAATCGAGAAAAGCGGGTATACATTATGCTTCAGAAATTGTTTTAAAATTTCGAAATTTACATTTTTATTTACTTCAGTATATTTGTAACGTTTTAAGACTGTTTTCGTGATTTTCTGAATTTATTTTGAGTGCAGCTCGGTTCGTTAATTGTGAGTTGCGAGTACGAGTTGCGTTTCAAAAAAATGCTTTAAAAACAGTGAAAATTTTATTTCAATAATTTCGGGATATTTCTAATACTTTAAGACTGTTTTGGATTTTTTTTAAAATTGTTTTAAAAGTGGTTCAGTTCGTTAATTTTGGATTTCGGGGGAAATTTCGGGTTCCCGGGTATTCGAATGGTACGTGTCAAAATCTTATCAAATAAATGACACGTACCCAAAATTTGTTGATACGTGGCTTCCTGGAATAATTCAACAGATTAATTTCTTTTAGTCATTCTACAACTCCTCTTCCTCATCTCTGAACTCTCATCACTTGATCTCTTCTCATAATTCTCGGTTTCTCTCCTTTTGCTCTCCCGAACCCATCTTCTTCCCTGTTCTTTCATTTCCCTCTGTTCTTCCCCAGTTTCACTCGGTTTCTCGCCTTCCGGTGAGTTCTCCGATCGGATTTTCGGTGATTCCTTTGTTCCTTGTTTGGCTTGTTATGTATACTCCTGTATATATCTGTGTGTATACTGTGTGTGTGTTTAAATGTGTGTGTGTTTAAGTGTGTGTGTGTGTTTAAGCGTGGATGTGTGAGTGGTGGTGGAAGGCGGCATCACCGCCTGTGTTGCTGCCCTGTCCGTTTCTGTGGCGCGTTTGCGCGTGTTGAATGCTGGGTTCTTGTTCTGTTTTTTTTACAGATTATAAATTGGACTATTATAATAATTCTAATAATTTTCTGCAGGATTTTGATTAATATTTATGATATTAATTATTCACGCAGAATTATTTTTAGGGAATAATCGGTGAAATTTCGCGTTGGAAACCCGGAAATTTTCGGGTGTCCGCGAAATTTTACCGCCGTTCGCGATGACTCGTTATGAGCGGACGGTGGACGGTGATGATTTAATTCTGAGTCCTAACATTTTAAAATAAATAAGTGAATAAAATACGAGTTAAGGATAAAAAGTACGAATTATAATAATAATTAGTGGGTTAAAGCGGTGATTGGAAATTTGTAAAATCTGGATTGCGTGATTGGTTGGATTATTGGATTATGGTTATTGTGGGTTTGTTGTTGTGACTTGACGTCGAGTTGTTCGACGGGTAGGCCGATAAACAGAGGAGGTGCTGCACGAATTTTTGGAAATTAAATTCGGAAATTCGGGACAGACCCTGTAATTTTCGGAACGTCGAGCGAGTATAAATAAGTATATACATATATTTTGTGCGAAACCTGATTGTATGTTGTGGTGAATGTTCTGTCAAAATCCAGTAACCCTAAATTCATACCATAACGAGTATACGTATTTTCTAAAAATGAACACCGAACCGATTTCTGAGAACGTGAACCCTAATTCTTGTGTGTGTTATTATAATATGTGTAATTATGAGTCGGGATTTGATATCGAATGCGTAGGTTATTAGCGAGGATATGTCAAGAATACCTAGATGTCTAACGTAAGGTATTTCGGCTCTATAGGTTCTAGTCGAAGGACTCAAGAATTGAAGTCGAACTAAAGATAACCTAGTGATCAGTCGACAAGCGTAGCGAGGTTCCAAGCGAAGGACCTGAACATTGAAGTCGGATCCAGGATAGTCTGATAGTAAAGCGATAAAGCTGAGTGTCCAAGTTAGTCCAAGGTCAATCAGTAATAGTGGTAAAGCTCTTCAAGGCAAGTACCCCTGACCATTCTTTTATGGTTCAGTATATGTGAATAGCTAATATTTTAATCTCGTAGTGGAACATAAACGTTTTAAGTTACGTATCCCCTGTATTTGAAAATGTTGTTTAAAATTATGTTTTGGGGAAAAGTAACTTATGAAAACACCTATCTCTATACGTGATTAAAATAAAAGAAAGTTTTTGAATAGTGTGTTGTGACAGAATGGTCTTAAAAAGAGATAGGTGACAGTGATTTTGGAAACTGGATAAAGGGACTGTTTTAATCCACCTATGTCGTGAAAGGTTTTGATCCACCTATGTCGTGGAATTTTGGAAAAAGGAAAAAAGGGAATTCAGTTGATCTATTGGAGTTGCGTAAGAGGCCCGTTATTCAGTAACGACCCAGCATGTGGTTGCGTAATTGGCTAATTGGGTTGTGCATTCTGTTTAACCGATTAGTCCAGCGTGGGGGAAAGACCTAGCTAGTCCTTTCCCAAATTCCGGAACATATTCTATTTCTGGATGGCCGCTGTCCGGTGAGGGTAGACTGATCAGCTATCTTTACCCGTTAAAATGTCCAATAGACTTGATTGATTCAGTTTTGAAATTGTTTAACAAATCAACGTGTTTGAGACATATGATTTTTGTGGTTCCAGTAACGGAACAAATGATTTTGGGTCCCCGTAACGGGATAAATGATTTTATGGTTCCTGTAATGTAACATAAGGTTTGCATATGAAAATAGCACGCTAAAAGAATTGAACTCTGGTATTTATACACAGCACACTACTACGTTTGTTTTGTTGGAAGCATTCTAGTTTTAATATCCAGTTATGAATATTTACTTGTTTTCTAGCGAGCTATGAATTCTGTTCCTATCACTCCTTTATCATAAACTATTTTACTTGTTAATCATATAGTGGTACTGCGGAGCAATTGATTGCTCACCCTTGCAGAATATTTTATATATGTGTTGCAGATGCCTAGGAGATTCTTCCGCGATAGTCAGGGCAGAGTTCCAGTTCCTTTTGCGTCAGTCTCCTCTGAGGTAGTTATGTGGACCAAAGATGGTCTGTTGAGTTGCTGTATTAAGACAGTGTAGTTCAGAATATTGTTATAAGTTGGTTTTGTGTTAAGTATAACCTAAATCATACTTAAACCTGGAAAAGGTCTTGGTAAAGGGGGTCGTAATTGTGTATTAATAATGTTTTGAAATATATAATATGTTTAGTATTATGGTTGTTGGTGACGTCAACTCCTGACCCCGGGATTGAGGCCGTCACATGTGTCCTCCAGCTGAAACAAGAAGGGAAAAGATTTTGAGGACGCACCCAAATTTTAAATAAGAAAATACTGAAAATATGTAAAAGGAAACAAGGGAAGAGGAATGATTGTGAGGACGCGTCCTAAACGTCTATCGCAGGAAATATACTAAGGTGACGCATCCTAGGTGAACAAGTGCGTCTATATGACCCTTGGTTGAAGCAACTTAAATTGTGATACAATATAGGATGCGCCCTGAGAGGTAAACGCGTCCGCAACGGTGGGAATATAGCAGAATTTGAAGCGATTATGGTCAATTTGGGGAATTCAATTAAAGTCCTAGAAACGTACAGTTACAGAATCAAAGAGGCAAAATATGATACTTTCATAGATATATACATGTATATAGGAAGAGAAAAATGAAGAACTGTTAAAATCAAAATGATGCATACGAACGGTTTTTTGCTTATTTTGACTGGGTTATTCGACCAAATAAAGAAATAAAAGATGATATATGTTCCTCGTAAGTTGGGGGTTTGATTAGGCTAGGGCAATCGAGTAATGGGCGGCTGAATTGTCGGAGTTTTGGACCTAAAGCTTAGAAGCGGCGGCGATGGCGGTTTCTTGAGAGAGAAAAGAGGAAACTGACAATGATGTGATGTGTTAGGGTATTTATAGAAAAAGATTGTTGACGTGTACAAGACAGCTGTCACGTAACGGTTGATCTTGAGTGTCTGAAGGTTTGACGCGTCCAGGAAATAGGGCGCGTCCTCTTGGGTCGGTCCAAATTTTGTTCGGGGTTTTCGAATAAAAATTCCAATTTTGTTTTCAACTGCAAGTGAAATTTGGGGGGCAGTTGTTATACCCAAAAATTTGGCATTTGATTGATGCGGGTCAAACGTCTGTATTTGGGGGGTATTGCATTATTGAAGGTGAGGACGTGTCCAGGCACACAGGACGCGCCCAATGTTGAGGAGATGTTTTATGAAGGATAGTCTAATAATAAGGAAGCTTGGGAACACATGATTAGGGTAGAACGCGCTCAGGCATTGTGGACGCGTCCTCCATGGTGAAAGTATCTAGCAGTTGTGGTCTTTTGGCAATGTAAGCTAGGGGACGCTCCTGTCCTGCTTAAGACGCGTCCTGTCATTGTGGAATGCTGTGAGAGGCGGTTGTTAAGGAAACAATACAGGCTTCATAAAGGTGAGGACGCGCCCAGGGTCTTAGGATGCGTGCTGTTTTTGGTCAATACACTCTAAAGGGTGACCTCAGGATAAAAGTATGCATGGAAAGGAGCAATGGATGGCTATCTTTACTAACATATTTGTTGCAGGTACTCTTCGAAGAATTCCCTCCTTGAGACAGTCAAGGAGGGGGATGTCCGTGAAAAGCTTGAAGGGCTCCAGGGGTATGCCTGATGATTGAAGGCCTCCTCCTGTATTCAACGGGTGTCCTCGTTGGGGATGCGGGGTTAACTTTGGTGTGTGCTTTGGGAGCTCTGTTCTTGTATTCAACGGGTGTCCTCGTTGGAGAACTTTGGAGTCATCCTGCACTTTGCACCCAAGAGCTTGGGATCACCTGTCCTGTTATCTGGTGGGTTATCCTCATTCGGGGGACAGGGATGCGTCCGACACTTGGGGTGAACTGTGACTATACCTGCGTCTGTAAATCAAGGGAGATAGCTGTAGCGGGGTGTTATCCTTGTGCAAGGAGATGCACTATCCGTGAAGTCCTACAATTACGGACGAGCCTTGGGCCTTAGCGGTTGGGCCTCATAGTTGGACATTCCTAAAGCTAGCGGAAGATGGATTCTGGATGGGCTTCTACCGGGCCTAAGAATAAGAAGTCTAACCCTATTAGATTTCTTGTTCCCCAAGAACTACGTCAGGCTTGATCCCTATATAAAGGGTACGTAGGCACATTGAGAGGGGGGGAAGTTGAGAGCTGATAAGGGAGCCACCACTTACTCTGATCAATCTCAGCCCAAAACAACCACAAACCACCACATACCGCTTGATTATCCGGCGTGGAACCACCGTCATAGATGTTAATTCTGGCGAGAAACCTCAATCTTTGTTGTTACCAAATTCCTCCGTCAACAGTTAGAAACTTTACATGCCTATTGTTAATTGAAATGATATAGTAATAAAGAATTTTTTATTATCATACCACATATTTCATTTTTAAATAGGTCAATGCCCAAATAATGTGAAAGTTTCAAGAGCCACATTTGCAATAAAGTGAGGATGATATAATAGAAAATGTTTTTATTCGGAATCTGAAAAAAGTTGAAATCACACCTTTTAACCCCTGTAGTATCGAACTTCATACCTTTTAATCCTTTTCCTTAGTAAAAGATATTTTTACCCTCCGATATTGACTGATATGTCATTGTATCTCCGAAAAGGGATAAAAGGAACGATACCTAATACTACGGGGGTTAAAAGGCATGACTTCATACTTTTAGGGCTGATAGGTATAACGGTCCATACTTAAGGGGTCAAAAGGTCATTAAGCCAAAAACTAATGTATCATGGAACTAGAAAAGGAAAAATCATATACAACAATCCAAATGCAATAACTCTTGTAGTTAGACATTTAGTGCCCGTTTGGCTCCTCATATTTTTCACGTTTTTGGGCCTAAAGCCCGTTATACTCCTGCTGCACTGTTTGGCAAAAATCAGATACAGGCTCCGTTTGGGATTGCTGAAGGGCTTGGGTGTTCCCCCCGGTCGGGTCGCAGGCGAAAACTGGCAAAGTTCATCATTCAGCGGCGGGGTGTTCATAGAAAAGAAGGCGTCGCCCAACGATAGCAAATTCATATTCATTAGATAAGAGATTTTGGATCTGTTCTTAGTGAGGGCAACCGGATTGGGACGATCAGGTCGGTTGAGGGCAGCAACACACCAATAGGTGGAATAGATTTGATAAATACTGATAACTCTCGGATAGAGTATTAGAACGGAAAGATCCATTAGATAATGAACTAGTAGGGAATTCCTATCGATTTCCGATGGATAACAATCCATCTTTCCCGTTTTCGCTCTTTCTCCCAATCAGTCGCGGGGGTTCCGGGCATGAGAACGCAAGTGCCGAAATCAAACAAAAGGTCCGAACGTCCGAGGAAGAAAGAAAAAATGCTCCGCGGGGAACTCGTTTCATGTCGGCGTATTCGTGCCGGTTGACGTCGGCCATGAATGGCTTAAGCTGCTATTCCCATTTCCTCGCCCCAAAGAGATTCAGCGACTGAACTAGGTTTTGGTATTCCTTCTCGAGCTTCTATTTCTTCCGTTAAAGAAGATTCGAGAAAAGATGGAATAGGAAGACGTGTCGAGAAAAGCAAAAGCTTCAGTCAACCCTTAGAAAAAGTGCTGGTGAAAAAAGTGTTGTGGGAAAAATTAGATGACTATTTGGTAATATTTTTAATATGTATATGTTTTGATGTAAAAAATAATGTTTTTTGTCGAGGTTTGATGTTGAAATCAGCATCTGCTTCTCGCAAAAGCTAAAAAACAGCTTTTAGGAAAAGCACTAGGGGCCTTGTTTTCTGTAACAACAGCTTTTACCCCAAAAACACTTTTCAAAAAAGCAGCTTTTTAATTTTACCAAACAGTATTTTAGCTGCTTTTCAGCAAAAAGTTGTTGTTGCTGTCTGCAACAGCAATCCCAAACACAACCACAATCATTTTTTGCCCATTTTGAGTCAAAACGCGAAAGTAGAGAAACTTTACATTGGCTTTCTCATTTCTCTCTTCAACCCTGTTCTCTTCTTTTTGTTCTCTCAAGTATTATTATAATTTTGTATTTTATAATTTATTTGTATGTATCAAATTATTGTATTATAATTTGTTTATCTAAAAAAATTTAAAATTTATAACTTATGATTTACTGAACATAACAATAATTTAAGAGTAAAATTATTCAAAAACTTAACTAAATTTATAAATTATAATTTTATAACACTTATATGACACTTTCGCCTTTTAAAATTATAAAACATACAATCTGTTTATTTAAAATTTTAAATGATACACCCCGACAAAAAAATGATGGTTAGTTATCTTTTAATTTTAATTTTGTTTTAGTCCGTTTTAATCGTATAATTTTGTTTTAAACCGAGACTATTATATCGACCAAACTAATTATTTTTTTTTTAAAAAAAATTCTCTTTTTTGCTTTATATTCATGTATTAAAATTATGGGAAAATAAATCGATTTGTCCTTCAATCATTGCGGTGTTATTTTTTTGATCCATGACCTAAAGATTCCGTATTTCAGGTTATTTAACTTTCAATTTTTCTGATTCAAGTTCATCTGTTAGTAAATCAGTAACAGACATTACTTTTTGTTGACGTGGCACACGCCTCTTCATAAGTTCATGAACTGTTCAGAAAATAGGAGTCCCGGTTGAAGGTGGTAATGAGCTCCAAATCACAAGTTCTAGTAACCAAACTTTTCGAGGGGTTTTATAATTTTTCGAGATGTTTTAGGCTTTCCCAAATTATTCTCAGTTAAATTTTTTGGTGACCGTATTTTTCCAAAAAAAAATTCTGACGCGTGTGAGAATTTTTTTAACAGAGGGACTTAATCAGAAAAAATTTAAGTTAAATGACTTGAAATACAGAATCTTTCGTTCAAACATAAATAATAAAATAACAATAGTTGAGGGACGAATCAATTTATTTTCCCTAAAATTACTAATTCATGTAATTTGTAATTTACATTTTAATTTTGTCAAAAAATTATAATTATAACTTATAAGTTATGATTTACCAAACATATTATCAACTTATAAGTGACTTATAGGTAAAATTATCCAAACATCTAAATAACTTATAAGTTACGATGTTCATATCACTTATACGACACTTTTCAACTTTAAGTTATAAATTACATTTTTAAAAAAATCCCAAACGTGTATGTATGTGAAAAGTTATTTATGATAACTTCAATATGTTCATTTAATTATTTTATTTTTGTTATTTGATTTGAAGGAATGTCAGAATTTCATAACCCTATATAACCCTATATAACAGTGAGAATAATGTAAACATTAGCTTATAACCTGTGCGATGCACATATTATGAAATTTTCTTGTTTTTTAAATTTTTTTATACATCTTTAATGTACATATATATTATTGCTTCAAATGTTGTTATAATATTATTATTATTTTTTATTCATATTGTTACAACAAATAACAGATTTTGAAAAAAGTACGGGTGTTGAATTTAATTATTTTTTTGCGATGTATATTATGTAACTATATATAGTATAATATATAATCATGTCTTATCTACGGTTATACCATCATATCGTATTTAGTATTTGAATATTAGTAGAACAATTTAATCTATTAATATTTATGATGAAATGAACCTCTAATCATGTTGTATCTAGGATTGTTATAACATTATTATCGCATTATATTATTTTAATAGTGGTAAAACAATTTAATCATTTTGTATTTATGATTGTATTAAAATATAATCTCGATCTCTATTTTTAAAAATATCATATCAATGGTTGAGATTATTTTGGCGGTATATGACCAAAATTTTGGATAATGAGTTGCGTTTATTCTGTATAAGGATATAATTTGATATTTTTATTTAATATTATTTAAATTTAAAAAAAAATATCAACTGAAATATGTAGTTTTATTGTTATTTCTAGGTGTTTTTCCGAAATATAATTATTTTTTAATTTAAATGATAAGTTTTATCACTTTCAATAAGATACGAATCACATTTAGTTTTATTTTAAAAAAAATTATCCCGAGACCCACTAAATTTAGTTTTATTTTAATTTTGTTTAAAGCTGGATCAATAATTATTATTATTTTTTGTTAGCCCCAAATCCATTATACAGAATCAATACAACTGCTTATACTTGGTTTGTTTTAAATTTATTTTAACTTCGATCAATAGTATAATTTTGTTTTAGTCAAGATAAAATAGTGTATATTATTTTTTCTTATTTCAATGTCATTACACCGACGAACGAATTATCTCTATTGAAATTTTGAAAAATGTATAATGAATAACATGAATACAAAAACAATCTCGTATATTGTATTGTGCGATGCATGGATTTTTTTCAATATTGTATAATTTTAAAAAAATTAATTGAATTGCAATTCTTAAGATGCCAAATTTGTTTATTGAAAATTTTCTATATGAAATGATTTGATAATAATTATATATATACACAAGTATTTGCAAAAACATCTAACGATCAATATTAAATTGGCAGTAAATGGACCATGACTTGCAAAAATTGGGATAAGATCCCACTTATGCATATTATAAATAAGAATATAATTTGATATTTTTATTTTAGAGGTATTTAAATTTTAAAAAACTAATTGAAATCTATAATGTTATTGTTATTTTTATGTGTGTTTACCAAATATAATTTTTTTTAGTTTAAACAATAAGTTTTATCCCGGTTCAATAGTATACGGGATACATTTATTTTTATTATTAATTTAATTATTCTATGATCCATTATACTAATTCAATCCAACTAATAATATTTAGTTTGATTTAAATTTTGTTTCAAAGGAGATAAATACATATATTTTTGTTCAACTCAAAGGAGTGGTATACATTATTTTATTTTAGCTAGTAGAATGTTATTTTGATTTTAATTTTGTTTTACCGTAGATTAGTTCTATAATTTTTTTGCTTGGATGAATAATATAAATTATTTTGTTTTAACCCAATGCTATAATTTTGATCGACGATTTACCGGTTCAATAACATAATTTTAAGCCGAACCAATATAGTTATTTATTTGTTTTAACCCTAAATCCACAACTGTAACAACCCGCACTTTCGGACCATTAAATCTAAATCGAAACTAATACAAAATCCAACTTATTAATCCAAAATTCTTATTACAAAAGTGACTATTACAAAAGCGCAGCTAACGGAAGCGGTCCAAAAGTCAATCTACTCCAAAACTAAGGTCCTCGAACATCAATGCTATCCAACTCGAACTCTTAGATGAAACCTGAAATTGAAAGAATGAGCGGAGAAGCCTAGCAAGCAACTACCGTTTGACAACTCAAAATAATATTTTAAATCTTTTTCGAAAACAGAATCTAAACATGCTTGACACATAACACAGATCACACAAAATCACACATATATTCGATAACAAGGTGAACAAAGATGCACACGATATAATCAATAATCATAATCAAACACATTCTATAATCTACATAATTAAAATTCTTAATCAATCAATAAATCTTAATAACAAATTCTTATCTTTTGTCCCACAGTCCTAAATCACACCTTATGCCACACTTTGCCAGTGACCGGCATCTTATACTTTATGTCACACTTCCCAAATGACCGGGTTCTAATTCTTATTCGATGGGGGGGGCTAGTTCACGTCCCTCGTCAAGTGCAACCGAAGCTTGACAAGGTATCGATGTGTTCCGGAACGTGCGCAAACTAGTTTTAAGTTCTAAGTATCACACTGTCCAGTGATCGGATTCTAATTCTTATACGTGATTAAGACTGGGGATTTATTTGAATTCGTTTCTTATCAATCACATATTAATTTCATACATACGACAATCAAAACAAATATTTGAGCACATGAATCAAACAATATAAGATACATTACACAATAATACGGAGCAATAAAGATTCACTTGCGTAATCAAATAGATAATTCAAGTTTCAAAATATACGGAACAACGAATAATCACTTACAGAACACGTAAGCAACAAATAATACAGAGCAACGAAAGTTACTTGCGGAACACGTAAGCAAATAAGTAATATGGAGCAACGAGAAGTGACTTGCCTCAATCACGGAAACATATAATTCACGTTAGAGCACACACAATCAATCCTTAGCAACCCATCAAAAACGAAACATCTAAAATCTCGATCTTCTCCATGACTCCAATTCTGATCAGATCCTTATTGAGCCTTTTTGACCCTCTAAACGACGTTATCTTGGTAAATACGAAACACAAAAGTTGTAGAGAACGAAAAGATCTTTCCGAAAAGTCCAGGATCACTAAATTCCGAGTTACAATAAATTTTTTATGAATTTTATAAGACTGCTGATTTATGAAGAAAAGCCCCTACGAATTTTGATATTAAAAACGAGGAAAATGAATAGGATGTATTTATAACGATACCAAACCCTATATCTTAACCTACAAAGTAATAATACGGTAAACAGGAGCAAGAAAGGGGATGCCATTAATTAGCTGAAGTTATCCATATTAGAATCTGATCCAATTTTTTGGCCCATTAGTCTAATCCAATTTTAATATCCTAATCATTATCTAATTTTAATCCTTTTTGTTCTATTATTCTTTTATTAATCGAATTCTAAAAAAATTACGGGATATTACAACAACAAACTTAATAAGACTGCATTGTTGTACCACAACGTTTGAAGCCTTTACTCTCAATTCTCCATTTCTTCTGTTTTTACTTCTGGAAATGTCAAACTTTTAGAAGGTAATTATGTTGCTTTTTTCAAAGGCAGCAAAAAAAAAGTTTCCACTCCCGAAATTGGTAAAGAATCCACACATCTCCCCATCATGTTTGAAGTAGGGGTGAGCAACGGGTCAAAACTGAACCGAACCGGAACCGAAAGAACCGAGAACCGAAATAGCAATATTTCAAGAACCGAACTGGACCCGTTTATATTTAAGAACCGAACCGTAAATTTCGGTTTGGTTCGGTTCCGAACCGGAAGAACTGAATTTATATTTTATTTTATATTTATTGATTTTGCATATTATTTTATATTCTAAGTTTTTTAATTTTGACTAGTTTTGATTATTTATTAAGGGTAACTTAGTAAAAAAAGATTTTTATTAGTGGTGGATCATTTTAAATTCAATTTTTATTAATTTTGACTAGTTTTGATTTCTAATATATAAGAAGAAAAATATTTATAAAAATATTCGAAACCCCATATATATTTAAAGAAACGAGTAATATAATAAAAATCATATTTTTCTTAAAATTTATCAAAATATTATAAAAAAAACATAATACGTAATATATAGACATATATTTATATATATTTTTGTATTTATTCATTTATATACGGTTCGGTTCGGTTCTGACGGTTCTAGTATGTTAACAACCGAACCGAACCGAGAACCGAAATTTCTAGAAAAACAAGAACCGAACCAGACCCGAATTAGTGAAGAACCGAACCAGAATCACAATTTTTGATCGGTTCAGTTCGGTTCTTGATTTTGAACCGGGAAATGCTCACTCCTAGTTTGAAGTATTCCATGGTATTAAAAAGGAGCACTGGTTTCTCACAAGGATCCTCATATGACAAACACAATCAATGTCCTTATCCTTCATAATACGAAATAACTACCATATCTTCGAAATCATCTTGTTGATAGTAAGTAATAGCCATGCTTTGGAATTGCTATGGTTTGTTAAAGCAAGGGTTGAACACCTTTTGAGTGTGCTTTGAGTGGTGCAAATATGTCTGCTTGTCCCTTGGCAAAGACATGTACAAACACTTTCCAAAGGTAAACAATGAGAAACGACTAAGTCCTTTGGACAATGAAACGTATGCAACCAGACCCCGAGATGAAAAATGCGTATTATAAAGACAATGCTAATTTGTCGGTTGGGATAATAAATTTTAAATGATCGAAGATGCAAGTCTACACTTGTGTCCCGAACATAAAGCTTGTTATTGAGCTCAAATACCAGTGGTTTAACCTTACCTCCACGCATCCTAGGAATTTCTTGAGTGGACAACTGTTTGGAGTTAATATCATAGGTTATAATATCTTTAGTTTTTTTATCCCTACCATATTTGTCTTACACTAATCCACCAGCGAGGACAATACGGGAACCAAACATACCACAACCCATGGATGGAACGCCTATGATGATCTTTCTTAGTTTAAATATTGGGGGAGAATTTGACTGTAATTGATTCAATTCAATAGAGTATATCAAGTAAGCATGCTCTTTTTCAGTATGATTCGTTTCAAAGTAGAAATACATAGGAGGGGTGTCAATTCCTACATCCATTTCTGATTCCATCTTCAAAAAATTTCAATTAAAAAAAGTAAGGTTCATAGAAGTATATTGTATTTACAACATCTATACACATAAATTAGAAAGAAAAAGATATAAATCCCACAAAAAAATACGACGGAAATTATCAGAGAAAAAATCAAGAAAGGAAACATACAGGTAATAGATAGCAAAGCGCACGAAACGGATTGATTAAATGTTAGGGCTCCCAGGTGTTGGCTTCTCCCTCCAAAACTTTAGGCCTTGCTCCAGAATTTACATGCACGTATGCTCGCTTGCGCTTTCGTTCATTTTAAAAACTCGGGATATGATTCATTCATTTTAAAAACCCGGGATATGATCAGAAATGAAAGTGAAATTATTTTACCGTTGCACTTGCTTTCAGCTCTTTTTAAAACTTGGAAGTCAAGTCCTTCAACTTTGTTTTGCCCTCCTTCCATTAGATTAAAATTACGTTTATATATGGTACTCCGTCCCTTCTAAAAAATTAGGCATATTAAGCAAACTAAATTAGTTCCCGGGCCGATTCCCAGTTATATTATAATTATATTTTTTAAAATTATTTTGAAATAGTTTAATTTGAATTATATATATTAATATAATAATTTTTATACATAATAATGAGAGTAAAATAAAATTATAAACACAGAAACTCAAAAAATAATATTACCCAAACTACAAATATTGATTATTAACTTTTTATTAAATATTAAAATATAATAATGAATATTGGTGTAAATAAAATTAATTTTAAATAAGATAAAATTAATGAAGAAAATAAAACTATTAAAAGTTATTAATTTAAGAATATAAAAATGAGGAAGAAAGAGAATGAGAAATAAGTAAAAGATAACTGAGAAATGGGTGAGAGAGAGAATTAGTGGATATAATAAATGAAAGAGAGAGATTGGAAGTATAAATTAAATGAGGGGATTATTAGTGGAATATGACATTAGCAAAATTGATGAGAGCTTGACATATGGATTTGATGATGTAAACTCTTAAAGAAGAGTTTGACACATAAGATATAAGATATGATGATGTAAGCTGTATTTTGTTTTACTATAATAGAAAGTTGGTTTGTTAAAGTTTTTTACAAAATATTTATTTACCATTTTTGCAAAAAAAATAATACTTTTAATTAATATATTGAAAAAAAAAAGAATAGAGCTAAACTGGATAAAGTCAAATCTTGAAATTAATAAATACCAGTCTACCAATAAACTGTTATTCTAAATAATTATTATTATATTAATTTTTAACTATAGGAATTTTAAACGTCAAGTGCTATTTTTTTAATTATATAAATTTTTGGTATTCTAATGTTATCTAAAATCAAAAGGAAATTTAAAATTATTTGCACTATACATAATGCATTACACGTGATTTGTATAATATGATTTGCCAATTTAGGGTCTGTTTGGGTGATGCCAAATAAGTGGCTTATTGACTTATAAGCCCGTAAGTACTTATCGACGAGTATTTTTCGACCCAACTTATAAGTTAAATTTACAACTTATAAGCTGATAAGTTGAATGTTAGTGATGACATACTTTTTCTTTATTCATTTTAAGTTTTCGTTTTTTTTTAAATTTTGTTTTCAAATATATATTTGTAAATGTTATTTAAATTTAAATTTTACGAATTAAGATAATTGTATTTTAAATTTTTTTTTTAGTTCATTTAAGTACAAAAAATTCTGACATATAAGTAAATTATCAAAACACTTATATAACTTATAAGTGTTTCATCTACTTATCACTTATAAGTTACTTAAGTATTTTAAGTTTTAAATTACTTATTTTAAGATTTTTCAATCGGGCACTTAGTTATCTTAATGTCAATCCACTTTAATATTTTAATAATTAAAAATAATGAAGTAAGGCCGCTAAGTAATTACTGAAATTATTTTTTAGAAAAAAGGGTCTCTTTAGTCAGAGAAAATAAAAAGCATAACTTATTTTACTTAAAAGATAATCTCTTATATACTAATTAAGTCAGCTTAATTAGGTAAAATATTGATTTTTTTAAGAAAGAGTAATTATGTAATTGAACAAATGACCGTACCGATCAAATTTTTAATTTTTCATCTATTATATAATAGTATAAATAGTATAGATAAAAATATTTTTAAAAAATTATTTTTAAATTTGTATTGAAAAAGAAATGAAAATGTAATTTGGAATAAAAAAATTGAAAAGTACATGACCAAAATATCACTATTGGTCTTTAAGTGTCGTTCGACGATGAGTTCCGCGCTAAATATATCACGAACACAACCAGTTCAGTTTTGGGACAGAGTAGCTGCGATGACTATGATTACCGTGAATTATATTATGTGAATAAAATAGAAATTATGTGGGTTATGTGCAAATTATGTGAATTGATGAAGAAATATTTTAATATATACTATTCCAGTTTGACGAGTGAGTACAAGACTCTAGATATGAAATGCGGTTAAGAACCAAGTTGAAATTTCAGTCGGACCGTCAGATGGGACGCGATTCGTAAAGACTGATCAAATGAAAAATGGAATTGATAATATGACTAAGAAAAGAATCCAAGTGGAGTATGTGGAAAATATGTGATGGAAAAGGGTTTTATATGTTTATATGATTATTTAAATAAGAGTATGTGAAACTGAATTATTATTTGAATTATCGATTTATCGATAACTGCGAAAAATACTTATAAATAAAGTTTAAATGAAAGAAATTATAGATATGAGATTTGATTGAATGAGATACATGAATATATGTTATTTCACCTTTACGTGTACAAATTTGTGATTAGGAAATTTTAAATATTTTAAAATGAGTTATTTAGTAAAAAAATAAGGGTTATTTGATCTTTAAATATCTTTATAAATTAATCAGAGTATGTTTAAGTTATGAAACTTAATTTATTATCTCTGGATAGTCCTAGAAACTTTTTAAAAATAAGGGTGAGAATTATTATTTTTATTTTTGTTATCTTATACTTCTGAATGTCTTATTATTTTATTAAATTTGGTTTTATTTTTGTTTCACTCTTTTGACTTTAACTTTGTATTCCTAATTCACTTATGTATTGTTAATTCAATATATTATACTTCCGATAATAAAAGTAATTTTATATTTTTCTATCCTTTTTGAATCATATATATATTTTTAATATAATTATTAGAATTCTATTGTAATTATACTTCTTGATTTCTAAGCAACACCCAGACCATCCCAATTGTATATATAAGTATAGATACTGTAACAGACTTCTATTTGAAAATATATTATTTTTAACCGTTTTGATTTAGTATAATTAGTAAAATTCTATTTTTATTATACTCTTGATTAGTATCACCCACTTATTCTTCTTTAATTTCTATATGACTTATAATAGTATATTTATTATTTTACCTGTTTCTTAATTGTAATTCTTATATTGATTTCAACTCAGTAATCCTATTTCTCATATGACTCAATTGTATATTTTAATGAAATAATAAAATTTTAAAATTATATTATAGTTTTAATCTTTTTATTTATTATAATTAAGAACACTTATTAATAAGTGAAACTGATAGGGAATAAAATAAACCTTGATTGCGTAATTAATATCACATGAATTATATCAGAATTGGGATGACAGTTGAGCTCATTAGAAAGGGCCCAAAGCCCTGAATATTAATTAATTTCGTAATTAATTAATAAGGGATAAATCAGCTGATAAATAAAGTCCAAATAAGGACACAATTCCTTGGAGATTGGCCTCCAAGAAAACTCATAGGATAAGGAATCAATTTCCTACTTCCTAGAACTCCAAAGTCCATTCTAATTAAGAGACTTGTCTACCAAGTCTCCCAGCTCTAGTCCAATTCAAGGACTCCCAACATCTATATAAGGGGCCTCACCCCACAAATCGGAACTATGTTTTTGACTTGATCCTTGGCAATCGGCAAGGTACGTAGGAATCTTGTTAAGGCAGATCGAGTCACGAGACACAAGAACAGTCAAATCGAGCCTCAAAGCTCACGAACCCTAGTAATAAATATAGCAATTAACATTCCCTAGTTTTCAATCCATAACATTTGGCACCGTCTGTGGGAAGGCATAACAACAACCATGGCGAGAACACGGAGTGGAAACAACGCCCCTAAAGGAACTCCAGCTGCAACAACTCAAGCGATTTCGTCAACGGTGGATATACCCCCACACTTGTCCTATGCCTCTGCCCAAGGAGGAACCCCGAAAGGGACGATTCCCCCGGCTCCTCAAGGGACGTATTCCCAACTTCAGCAGTTATATACACCTGTTAATTCTCGACCCGTTGGGTATGAGTATTCAACTGTTGTGACCACTAACCCCCTTATGGGATGCCCCTTTACCCCGAGGTTGGAGGAAGTGGACATGCTAATCGGAGTGAAGCACAAGGGCAGATGCCCCAATATATACGTGGTTTGGCTCCTATCCCAGAGGATCAAGAATTTTCTGGCCCTTACATTGAGAGAGACTCCGAATCTTCGAATGATGATGTGGTCCCAAGAAGGAGGCATGCTGGCAAAGAGCCGATGCATGATGGTAGCCAACGTCCTAAGAGCACCCGAGGGACGAATCCCCAAGAAGTGCAGGAGAGAATCAGGGCTCACGAGGCCGAGATTCAAAGGCTGAAGCGCGACCTGGAGGTGCACCTGACCTTCAGACCCCCACTACCACCAAGGAGGAGAAATCCTCCTCCAATCATAGACCTGGATGGTCCACAGCAGAGAAGGGCTGTTGTCCCAAGGGCTGATCCAAGTGATCTTCTGCCCCTAGGAGAACTTGACGATCCCACTCCACCATTTACTGAAGAGATAATGAGTGCCCATATCTCGAGGAAGTTTAAGATGTCCACCAACAAGGCTTATGATGGCACTGGAGACCCCGCTAATCATGTCAGGACATTCTCTAATGCATTGTTGTTGCAGCCCATTAATGACGCTATTAAGTGTTGAGCCTTTCCTCAAACCTTTGCGGGAATGGCTCAAAGATGGTACAGCCGTTTCCCTCCGAATTCTATTGGGTCCTTCAGAGAGATAAGTCAAGCTTTTATTAAGCAATTAATCAGTGGGAGAGTGCATGAGAAAAGTTCAGCATCCCTCATTAGCACTGTGCAGGGAGCAAAAGAGTCCTTGAGAGACTATCTGAATCGTTTCACCAAGGAAGCTTTGAAGGTACCAGACCTTGATGACAAGGTAGCTATGATAGCATTGCAACAGGGAACTAGGGTCGAGTTTTTCAAGATTTCATTAGCCAAGCGCCCCCCTGAAAGCATGTTACAGCTCCAAGACAGGGCTGGGAAGTACATCAAAGTAGAGGAGAGCATGAGGAAGACGATAGTGAGTAACGAGCCCGCTGGTGGCAAAAAGCGAAAAACTGATCTGGAATATATTGCTAAGGACAAATATCCTAGAACTGAGAAAAGTAATGATTCAACCCCGAAGAAGGGAGGACCAGGACAAAAGTTCACTGAATATGCTAAGTTGAATGCTCCTAGGAGTCAGATCTTGATGGAAATTGAGAAGGATAGAGATGTTCGTTGGCCTAAGCCTCCGAAGGCTGATCCTACCAAGCTGGATAAGAGCAAATATTACAGATTCTACAAGGATGCTGGCCATGATACCGATGAGAGTAGATAATTGAAGGATGAAATAGAGTTCCTCATTCGAAAAGGTAGGTTGAGCAAGTATACTGGAGATGGAGGAGATAGAAATAACAAAGGAAGAAAGAATTTTGATGATCGTTGAAGGGACCAAGACGATTAGGGGTGAAATCCCCAACCTAGGGGACCAGTGATAAATGCAATCTTTGGAGGACCACGACCCCGAGGGCCTGTGATAAATACAATTTTCGGAAGACCAACTGCTGCTGGTTCATCCAAAAACTCGAGGAAAGCATATACTAGAGAAGTTATGCATATCATTGGGGAAGCCCCGAATAGGGCTAGGACATGAGTGATAATGGCATTTGATGATTCTAACTTGGAGGGTGTGAAATTTTTTCATGATGATCTGCTGGTCATAACACCGATAATAGGGAATAACTTGGTGAAGAGGGTCCTTGTAGATAATGGTGCCTTGGTGGACATTTTTCTCCATGATACCTTTTTAAGGATGGGTTGCAACGATTCTCAGTTAACCCCGACCGATATGCTGATATATGGATTCACAGGAGTGGAGTGCCCCGTGGAAGGGATAATAAAGTTGCCAATGACCATAGGTCAGGAACTAAGACAAATAACACAGATGTTGGACTTTATAGTGGTAAAGGCTGGATAAACATACAATGCAATCATGGGAAGAACGGGAATACATAATTTCAAGGCAGACCCTTCTTCCTACCATTCAGTGATGAAATTTCCCACCCAGAATGGGATTGGAAAAGAGAAAAGAGATCAAAAGATGGCAAGGAGTTGTTATGTGGCCGCTCTTAGGGATGATGGAGTTGGGGGGCAGGTTCTGCCTATTGAAGATCTAGATATCCGTGAGAATGATGAAAAAAGAGGGAAGCCAGCAGAAGACTTGGTTCCAATTCTTTTGGCTCCCGAGGATCCTGAGAAAGTAATTTTCATTGGAGGATCACTAGACGAGCCCCTTAGAGGGAAGTTGGTGAAGTTTTTACAAGAGAATAGTGATGTATTTACATGGTCGGCAGCTGATATGCCAGGCATAGACCCGGAACTGATCACCCACAAGCTAAACGTGGACCTAAATCGAAAGACTGTGAAGAAAAAGAAAAGAAGTTTTGCTCCAGAAAGGCAAGAAGCTATTAAGAAAGAAGTAGAAAAGCTCTTAGAGGCTAGTTTCATTGAGGAGATACAGTTTTCGGAATGGTTAGCAAACCCTGTGATGGTAAAGAAGGCTAATGGAAAATGGAGGATGTGTGTGGATTTCATCGATCTAAATGACGCATGCTCTAAGGACTGTTTCCTATTGCCAAGGATAGATACATTGATAGATGCTACTGCTAGTCATGAGATGTTAAGTTTCATGGATGGATTCAGTAGATACAATCAGATCAAGATGCATAAGGATGACATCCCAAAGGTATCATTCATTACTGACTTTGGTGTTTTTTGTTATCTTGTTATGGCATTTGGTATCAATAATGCAGGAGCGACCTATCAAAGGTTGGTAAATAAAATTTTCAAGGACCTTATTGGAAATATTATGGAAGTTTATGTTGATGACATGTTAGTCAATAGTTTATTAAGGGCTGATCACATAACCCATTTAAGGGAAGCCTTCGAGGTGTTGAGATATCACAAAATGATGCTAAATGCTGCAAAGTGTGCTTTCGGGGTGGGATCTGGAAAGTTTTTAGGACTGATGGTCTCCAAGAGGGGAATCAAGGCCAACCCTGATAAAATAAAGGCTATCCTAGACATGGAATAACCACGTTCCATAAAGGACGTTCAGAAACTCACCAAAAGAGTTGCAGCTCTAGGACGTTTCATCTCCAAATCCGGAGACAAGTGCTTGTCATTCTTTAAATCCCTGAAGAAGGTTAAGGATTTTTCATGGACTGAGGAGCTAGGAGGCATTCGAAGGATTAAAGAAATATATGGGTCAAGCCCCATTGTTAGCCAAGCCAACTCTGAATGAAACTTTGTACTTATACTTGGCCGTTTCAGAAAATACCTTGAGTGCTGTATTGGTTAAGGAGGAACTTAAAATCCAAAAATCCGTATATTATATTAGTAAAATTCAGCGTGGAGCTGAGTTGAATTATTCAACTATTGAGAAGTTTGCTTTAGCCTTGGTGATGGCTTCGAGGAAGTTGCGTCCTTACTTTCAGGCTTATAAAATTGAAGTGTAAACAAATCAGCCATTGAGAAATATCATTCATAGTCCTAAAGCTAGTGGGAGGCTGATTAAGTGGGCATTGGCTGACTTCGTGGTGGAATGCACCATACCCAACCAAGAAGTCGGGGGAAAGAAGATACTATACCTCAAGACACAGAAGATGATAAAGCAGAAAAAGAAAAGGGCGTTAAAGAAAATGAATATTGGGTTCTTTATTTTGATGGGGCATCAAAAATAAATTTAAGCGAAGCTCGGCTAGTTTTACAAAGCCCAGATGGGTTCCTGATCGAATATGCTATGAAGCTAGACTTCCCAACTACAAATAATGAAGCAGAATATGAAGCCCTGATAGCTGGCCTCGGCCTAACAGGAACACTAAGGGTCAAGAACTTAAAAGTCTGTGTAGACTCGAAGTTGGTCATATCCCAGGTCAAGGGAGAGTTTAATGCAAGAGATGATATAATGGCTAAGTACGTCCACTTAGTAAGGGCTGTGATGACTTAATTCGATGAATGCCATGTTGAGCACATTCGAAGGGAGGAAAATGCTAAGGCAGATGCGTTGTCTAAGTTCGCTTCATCAGGGATAGAGAAGAGCTCGGGAAGTGTGTAATTTTATATTTTGAAAACATGGAGCATTGATGTTAAGCTTGTAGTCCCTATAGGGCTGGGGACATCATGGATGGATCCCATTAAGGCCCATATTCAAACTGGTTGGCTGGTAAATGATGTGACTGAAGCACGAAAATTGGCTGTTCGAGCATTGAGATATTCCTTGATTGATGGGATTTTGTACAAAAGGTCTTATGTGGTTCCTTAGTTAAGATGACTCAGACTTGATGATGCACATTTGGCTCTTGAAGAAGTACAGGAAGGTATCTGTGGGAAACACCTGGGGGCAGAGCACTGGCTCATAAGATAACCCGTTTAGGCTTTTATTGGCCAGAGATGATGGCCGATGCCAAAAACTATGTGAGGAAGTGTGAACATTGTCAGAAACATGCACCAATTGTTCGGCAACCTCCTGAGATGCTGACTTCCATTAATTCTCCCATCCCCTTTGCTATGTGGGGAATGGATATACTTGGGCCTTTTCCCATGGCCACAACTCAAAGGAAGTTCTTGATTGTATCCATAGATTATTTCATCAAGTGGATTGAAGCCAAACCTCTGGCTAAGATCATAACTAAGCAGGTTTCACAATTCATGTGGGAAAATATCATATGCCGATATGGAATTCCCCGTATCCTGGTTACCGATAATAGAACACAGTTCAACAATGAGGAATTCAAGAAGTATTCCGAGGAGAATGAGATTGAGTTGCAGTTTACCTCCGTAGCTCACCCGCAAGCCAATGGGCAAGCGGAAGTGGAAAATCGTATATCCTGGATGGACTGAAGAAGAGGAACAAGAAATCAAGGAATAACTGGGTGGATGAAATACTCCCAATATTGTGGGCTTATAGGACTACTTGTAGAGTCACTACTGGAGCAACTCCCTTCATGTTAGCATATGGGGCAGAAGGGGTTGTTCCTGTGGAAATATCACACTCGTCTCCCAGGATCCAAACATACAACGCTGAAGAAAATGAGGAAGGACAAAGGTTAGCCCTGGATCTAATTGACGAGGTACGGGATGAGGCACACGCCAAGATAGTGGAATATCATAAAAAGGCTTCTTTTACTACAACTTAAGAGTAAAAGAAAGGTTTTTCAAGAAAGGAAACTTGGTTCTGAGAAAGGTGGACGCTTCCGGCATTGGGTAGAAGGGAAAACTTGCCCCAAATTGGGAAGGGCCATACAAGGTCAAAAGTGTTCAAGGAAGATGATCCTACAAGCTAGAGACTATGGATGGTTTTGAAGTCCCGAGAACCTGGCACACACAGTTGCTGAAAATTTACTATGTGTAAAATGGTTGAGTACGATTCTCACTTGTCAAAATGACAAGTAGGTTGAAAATCACCATGAAGCTTTGCTTGCTTAGAATTTCATATTTTAGTTTTATAAGACTTCTCTTTCAAGTTTGAGGTTTATTAAGACTCATGTAAGGGGTGAGTCCCAAAAGTTTATGAAATTTATGAAGTTTCCGAAATATGGTTAAAATCCCTATGACATGACAAATAAATTAAATGCATGAATTCCAATAAAAGCATAAAGTTTGATAAATAAATTAAGTTCAAATAAGAGATACAAGGTTCGATAAACTAGACAGTCTCAAGGATAAAATAAAGATAAATAAGCCACGCAGGGCTAGTAAAACTCTAAGGAGCGGAGGTGCCTTCGGCATCCATGTCATCATCCCCTCCACTTTCGCTGGATGTCTCAGTAGTCTCGGTATCGGAGGAAGAAGAGCGGTGATCATCTGCTGAAGGCCTAGAAGATGACTCGGGAGGAGGAAGAAGTGGGTCCTGAGGGATATGATCTGAGACAACTACACGGGTGCAAAACCTCTGTAGTAGAGCCTCGTCGTCAGGGCACACATAGTCCTCCGGGTTAATATCAGGACAAGCTTCATTCACGGTCCCAAGGGTCGTGTCCCAACCAGTCCTGAAAAAGCTAGGGAACACAATGTTGTCCCTCACCCTCATGGGCTGAGTAAACTCCTCCGAGTCCAGATAGGAATCAATCGCTCTGTCTTTCTCGGCCCTCAGAATGACCAAATCAGTGTTTACCTCTCCTAGCTCCTCCTCTTTGCGCTTCATCTTTCTCTCTACGGAAGTGTACTTTCCATGCTGCTTCCTAAAGACGTTGTCAGCGTTATCCAAAGCCTTCTTCCATAACTCGGCTTGCCTCACATCCCCTTAGAAATAAGCATTAGACTAGAACAAAATAATAAACAAAAATGTAAGGCAAGAGAATGCTACAAGTATATAAAAAAAGGAGTTTAAGAAAGGATCATACCGAGGCCAGAGACTGAGCACCCATGAGGATAAGAAAGGATCATACCGAGGCCAGAGACTGAGCACCTATGAGCTTTATCCTCTCTAAATCCGGACCAGCCACGATATCAGTAAAGTCCTTAGGGGTACACCGTGGTAGGACCAATCGCAGGCATGTTTCGTGGATCCAACCACGGTGTCCCCTCGGCAAAATCCCCAAAGAGGCTAGAAAGCTCCAGTGGCGACAAAAGGAGGAGCAACAACAAAAGTAGGAGCAGTTGGGACTTTAGTTCCACCAGAGGAAGCCTCCACCATATGCTTCTTGTGTTTCCTCAAGAAGCTAGGCTCCAAAGCCTTCCCCCGAGTATTCAACCCTGCGAGCCAGGCCTTTTTCATCTTCTCTGTCTCTTCAATGACATGAACGTTATCCTCGCTGATTTCCATAGCAACTGCAAAAAAAAGAGAAACAAAAATAAGTGGCGTCAATAATGCATGAAAGAAGGTGAAAATAAAAAGGGGAGAAAAATACCCTGTGTAGTAACTAATGAAAGCCCCGCATGGTTCAGGGAAAACTCCTCTAATAAAGTCCAGCTGGGGGTGGCACCTTCATCATGGGTTAGCTCATTATATATAATAGCCTCTTCGGGGGTTAGGTGAATGGATTTAAGGCTACCATCGTTGACCTTCCCGAAGGAGAATCTGAAGAGGGTGCCCCAGTCTCCGTTCTCCCACCTTAGCCCGACAAAACTACTCCTCCAATGTTGGTTATTGTCAAGGATGGAAGCATTGTTAAAAATGTGTTTCCATTTGGGCCTTTTCTAATATAGACCCAACCACAAGTATTTTGAGAACTATTGTAATATTAAAAGATTTTCCAAAAGACCACTACTGACAAAGGGAAACCACTCCTAAGACATAAGACCATGAAACATAAAATGTTTCTCCAAGCATTAGGGGGAAGCTGACAAGGGCTAATTTGTAAGTTTGCTATTAAGACAGGAATGAAATCATGAAAAGGAAACCTAAGCCTAGCAGTAAGAGTGTCTGTATAAATGAAAAGAGTGTCGGGCTTCCAGTGGCATGTGCGATCACCACCTTCAGCGGGAACTAGCCTAAGAGGGGGACGAACATTATAAAGTGTGTTAAGCTTGTCAAAATCTATGTTGTACCACTTATTACAGTAATCAAATGAATCAAGATGGGCATTAGATGGGTATTCATCCCCCTAGTATTTATCATGTCTAATAAGGACATATAAGAAGAGTAAATTTCGATATCGTTATCTCGTTTTGAAGCAGAAGCGATCTTAGCCGCTCTCTCGGAACTTTTATCTGCCATTGATGGAGATAGAAGATAACTTGAAACCTTGGAAGGATGAGTAGAAGGCCAGAAAAGCTAAATAATCACTGAAAAAATTCTAGAGGAGAAGAGGGAGGAGGAGAGTTTATAGAATGAGAAATGAGAAATGAGGAGTATGATTTCTCATTTCCTCCTTCCACCCTTTTATAGCAAAATGAATCCGGTGATTGGGCCGGTAAAATAGAAGCTCAACCGGCTATAGCTGGTCAAAAGCCCAATTGGGCCCAAAATCTGGAATATTCTAGATGAAACTAGGGAATTTTGAATATATATATATATATATATTAAATTATAAATAATTCCAAGGATATTGTGAATGTTCTAGAATATTATAGATCTTGGGCTTTGAAGCCCATGAATGATGACCCAACAAAAAGAGAGAGAGAGAGGCCCAAAAATTGGAACTTTCCAGAATCACCTCTAAAATAAATATATGTGTCTTAGAAAAATTTTGAAAACTTTTGGAGGCCCAAGGCTGAGGCCCAGTTTTTGTAAGATCAAGGAGCCCAATCAGAAGCCCAATACAAGGGCCCAAATCAGGAAATCTATTAAGAAAATCCACAGAACCCAGTATAGGGCCCAAAAAAAATTAAATTAAAATTAATTAAAAGGCCCAAGAATAGAAATTGGCCCAATTAAAGGTCAAGGCCTACAAAATTCGGCTAGAACTCTACTACAATTCTTGATCAAAGGTCTCTGCTTGAAATTCACCACGACCAGAAAATCGTGGCCCTTTATTCGGTCAAAAATTAATTCAGCAAAAAAAGATCCTGACAGAATTTCGGTCAGGATTCTGGTCGAATGATCCTGACCCAAAAAGCCGTCGACCAGGAAAAAATAGGGAATAAAGTCCAAATAAGGACACAATTCCTTGGAGATTGGCCTCCAAGAAATTTCATAGGATAAGGAATCAATTTCCTACTTCCTAGGACTCCAAAGTCCATTCTAATTCAGAGACTTGTCCACCAAGTCTCCAAGCTCTAGTCCAATTCAAGGACTCCCAACATTTATATAAGGGGCCTCACCCCATAAATCAGAACTATATTTTTGACTTGATCCTTGGCAATTGGAAAGGTACGTAGGATCTTGTTAAGGCAGATCGAGTCACGAGAGACACAAGAACAGTCAAATCGAGCCTCGAAGCTCACGAACCCTAGTAATAAATACAGCAATTAACATTCCCTAGTTTTCAATCCATAACAGAAACACTCTTTTAAGTGGTACTTTGGTTTCACATCTTCTTTATTTTATCAACTTTTAATTTCACCCCTTTTTAAATTTCATTATAACTTTAAATATATAATTTCTATTCATCTTTTACTTCTATATGACTTATAATATTATATGTGTTATTTTACCGGTCATTTTTCAATTGCAATTCTTATATTGATTTTAACACAGTATTCATATTTCCCATAGGACTCAATAGTATATTTTAATGAAATAATAAATTTTTTGAAATCGTATAATAATCAATATCTTTTTATTATAATCATAACACAAATATCATACATTTATTAATATTCGAAACCCTTTTTTTAAATGGTCCCAAAATTTAATATCACTTTATTGATGTTCCACCCATATTTTGGTTTCACTCCAATCATACTATTTTTGATACAACTCTATATTATTTTATTTTTAATGAAATTACTAAATTATTGAAATCGTATTGTAATCATTCCTATTTTTATTTCAGTTCAATAATCCTATTTCCGATATGACTCTATATTACTCTATAGTATTTTTTAATGAAATAATAAAATTGTTGAAATTATAATATTGTAATATTTTTTTATTATAATTCTAATGTAAATAATATATTTATCATATGTATATTACAATTTTTTTTACTTTTCTTAAACTAATTATCAATAAAAAATAAAATTAACAATAACTTTAATTCTCGATTTGTTCTCCCATTTATTTCACCTCTAGATTCATATATTTTGTACGGTTCTAAATTGATTTTCAATAAATTAATATGTTTATTAGAATTGTATTGTAATCGTAATTTGTTTAATAATCAATTATACTGTAATAAATAATATATTTAGTTAATAATGGTGATATATAATAAGAAAATGCACGGATTACCCAACTTTTAAAACAGGATGCCCGAAAATACATATTAGCGTTGAATATTGTTTAAAATACCGACCAACTTATAGGTACTAATATTTTGTTTGAACTATACGCATGTTTCTTATGCATTATCCATGCAATTAAAGTTTTGAGTTTGTTGAATATGAATGTTCAATATGCGTATCATATATTAAAATAAAATAATAAAAACATGCATTTTCGACATGATTATTCCTAGATATATACAAAACATACATTTTCGTAATGTATTAACCACATTTGTGTTTAGTTGTTATATTGGGCAATTCTTTCAACCACTACATAATTTAGGTAGGGTTTTCTGAATAGAAATTAGAATTTTTAACATATCACACATACTATTATGATTTTTAAAAATTATTTAAATAAATTAACTTAGTCCGTGTTGCGTACGGGTTATCAACTAGTGATAAATGATTATCTAAATTTTAGTTAAAGGGTACCATGCATTGGAGTAAGAATATTTTTATATATTATGTTTAAAATGTTATTTTAGCTAGGGGCTTTGTACTATTAGAGATACTTTTGCATGTTATGTATCTTAATCGAGTTACAGTATCATCTCGAATAATTAATAAAAAAATATATAACTAATGTAAATATAAATTTTGAAAGTTTAATAAATACATATCAAATTTTTATATAATTAATATACATGTTAATATAAATAAAAATGTAAACAAACTAGATGTACGAAAATTGTAATATCATGAATTGAAGTGCAAGTCCTAAAAAGAATTTTGGACTTCAAGTAACTCGACGATACTGCCATCTGTCCCGTCAAATCAGGTTTACTCAAAACATTCCTCAAAGGAAAATTTGTCATAATGTGTATTTTATGTGATTCAAAATAATGTCTTGACTTTATTGAAGTCATGGCCAATGCAATTACTAGATTTTCAAGAGATGTGTACCTTATCTCCGTGTCCACTAGACTTTTGCTGACATAATAGACGAGTGACTGGACACTTTCACTTTCTTTGACAAGTACCCCACTCACAGCGTGGTCTGTGACAGATAGATAGACATAAAGGTCTTTTCCTGGAGAAGGCTTGGACAAGAGTGGAGGAGTAATAAGATAATTATTCAAGTCATCTAGTGCTGCTTCGTGTTTATCTGTCCACACGAACCCCTTATTTTTTCTCAAGACATCATAAAAAAGCTTACACCTATCTAATGATCGAGAAATAAATCTGTTCAAGAATGCAACTCTTCCCGTCAATTTCTGGACATCTTTAACATTGGATGGACTTTTGAACTCGAAAATCAATTTAATCTATTCTTGACTAGCTCCAATTCCCTTCCTTGTCACCATATGTTCAAGAAATTTCCCATAAGATATAGCAAAATTACATTTAGACGGGTTAAGATTCAAATTGTATGACCTCAATATATCGAACACTTCATGTAGATAACGAACATGATTCTCAGCATTTACTGACTTGACAACCATGTCTTCTATGTAGACTTCCATTGTTTGACCTATCTGATCTTTGAACATCTTGTTGACAAGTCTTTGAAATATAGCTCCAGCATTACGTAGTCCAAAAGGCATGGCTAGATAACAATATATCCCCCTGTCTGTAATGAATGTTGTCTTCTCACAATTAGATGGCTCCATGTGTATTTAATTAAAACCACTTGACGCATCCAATAATGTAAGCAACTTATGTCCAGCTATCGAATCCAGTATTGATGTGGGGCAACAGATAAGTATCCTTCAGGAAAGCTTTGTTTAGGGCCGTATAATCAACACAAACTCTCCATTCTTCTTTTGAACTATGACAACATTTTCCAACCACTCAGGATAGTCGACCTCGTTGATCATCCCGGCTTTCATAAGCCTTTCCCCTTAATCATTGATTATTTTGTTTCTCTCTGCTGCAAATTTCCTTCTTTTCTGTTGAACAGGGGTGTAGGTTGAATTAACATTTAACTTGTGTGTGATCAGACTGGGGTCAATTCCCGTGATGTCGTCATATTCCCATGCGAATACATCCAGTCTTGTAGTCAAAAAATTTACCAAGTTAACTTCAATTGTTGGTGACAAGTCTTCTCCTATCAACACTTTCTTTACTCCAGTTTTCAGATCAACCTCGACCAATTTTCGAGTCCTGTAATTATGGCTACATGCACTTTATTCCCATGATGTTGGATAGTTGGCTTCAAACACGTCTTATAACATTCACGTGATGTGTCTTGGTCTCCTCGAATTTCATGTGCTCCCTATGGTGTTGGGAACTTGTTAACATGATGATATATCAACGAGACAGCTTTCAAATTATAAATCCATGGTCTTCCCATGATTTTGTTGTATCTAGAATCAATATCAAATATACAAAACTTCTCCAAAAGGTTAACTCCATGTGCATATGCTGGTAACGTGTTTCACCCATTGTACATTTGGTCTCTCCACTAAACCCCACCAATGTTGTTGTTTTCTTAATCATATCACTCTTTCCCACACCCATTTGCCTCAACGTGCTCAACATCATGATATTTGCAGCACTCTCGTTGTCCACCATTATCCTTTTGATCAAGCAGTTTCCCAATGAAAGTGAGATGACAAGACCATCCTGTTATTGTTCTCGTATGTTTCTCTTGTCTGACTCATCAAACATCAAGATTGATAGATTATGATTGTCAATTCCTACTTCTACAACTCGTATGTCTATCTCTATATCCACCCTTTTGGCTTGCGAGTATGTTGATCAACACATTTCGGAACACCCAACAATAAAATAATTACTTTATGATGTGGTGGTGGTGGCTGTTGTATTAGTGTTATGTCATCCCTGTTAGGAGACCTTTCACTCCTGATGTGTGTTATCTTTTTGGTTGTCATGAACTCAGTTAAGTACCTGTTTTTGGTCAAAAACTGTAATTCTTTTCGTAAAGCCACACAGTCATAAGCTTTGTGTCCATAATCCCCATGACAATCACGCCATAATTTGGAGTCTGGATTCGCCTTTGGTTTATTGCTTTTTGTTGGCCACTTGACTATGTCTCCCAGCTTGGTGAACTCCTTCATCATGGCTGACGATGTTATCGAGAAACTGTAGCTGTCATATGTTGGCGGCAAATTAGGATCCTTTCTCCAGTATGCACGTTCTTCCTTTATCCATTCACCGTGTTCTCGCGTCGTATTGACGTAGGACTCTTCCCTGGAAGGCCTTGAATAGGGTTTGTATTCCCTAGACCTTGGTGTTGTAATTTTTCTCGAGGGCCTGTAATATCTCTCATCATCTTCCCAAATGTCCTCTTCTAGTCTGACTTGTGCCATAACATTTGCTTGTACGGCATCCATAGTTCTATATGGAGACTTCGTCAGTTCTTCATAAAGTGGAGACTCCCTCTCCAAGCCTCTTCTAAACGCCTCAATAGTTGTAGGGACGTCACAGTTAGTCATAGTCACATTCTATCTGTTGAATCATGTTAAGTAATCACGTAGTGGCTCTCTATGATGTTGCACAATCTTTTACAAATCACTCGTGGTTTTCTAAAACACCCCACTGCTTGCAAGTTGCATGTTGAATGCATATTCCAGGTTAGTAAACGTCTTGATGCTCCTATGTGGGAGGTTCACAAACCATTGTAGGGTAGGTCCTGACAGTTTCAAACCGAAACCCTTATACATACAAGCCTCTTTTAGATCACGCGTAATAGATACCGTAAACATTCGTTATTTATATTGTGCTATATGTTTGAATGGATCGCTTGTACCATCATACGGCCTCATTTGAGGCACAGTAAAATGTTTTGGTATCTCTAGCAAAGTAATGTTGTCGTGAAAAGGTTAATCAACATAACTTGTAGGGGTTACTTTCTCCAATGGCTTGGGGACGCCAGGAATCCTCTCGATTAACTCCCTCACTTCTTGTAATTCTCTTTTAAACTCCTCTGGAATATGAGTTCGAGACTTTGTACTCCTGTGTCGTGATCTTCTCCTATCATGATCCCCATCTCGTTCCTCACTGTTATTCTAAATAATTATTATTTTATTATTTTTTAACTATAGGAATTTTAAACGTCAAGTATTATTTTTTAGTTATATAAATTTTTGGTATTCTGATGTTATCTAAAATAGAAAGGGAATTTAGAATTAGTTGCACTGTACATAATGCATTGCATGTGATTTGTATAATACGATTTGCCAATTTAGTTATCTGAATGTCAATCCACTTTAATATTTTAATAATTAAAAATAATGAAGTAAGGCCGCTAAGTAATTACTGCAAGTATTTTTTAGAAAAAGAGTCATTTTAGTCAAAGAAAATAAAAAGGATAACTAATTTTACTTAAAATATAATCACTTAGATACTAATTAAGTCATGGTAATTAAGTAAAATATTAAAAAAATTTAACTAAGGGTAATTACGTAATTGAACAAATGACCGTACCGACCAAATTTTTAATTTGTCATCAATTATATAATAGTATAAATAGTATAGATAAAAATAGTTTTTAAGAAATTATTTTAAAATTTGTATTGAAAAGAAATGAAAATGTAATTTCGAATAAAAAAAATTGAAAAGTACATGACCAAAAGATCTCTATTGGTATTTAAGTGTCGTTCGATGATAAGTTTCGTGATAAATGTATCACGAATATGACCGGTCTGGTTTTAGGATTGAGTAGCTGTAACGACTGTGATTTTCGTAAATTATATTATGTGAATAGAATATAAATTATGTGGGTTATGTGCAAATTATGTGAATTAGTGAAAAAATATGTTAAAATATATTATCTCAGTTTGACGGGTCTGTACAAGACTCAAGATATGGAATGTAGTTAATAACTGAGTTGAAGTTTCAGTCGGGCCGTCAGATGAGACGGTATCTGTAAAGACCGATCAAATGAAAAGTGGAATTGATAATATGACTAAGAAAAGAATTTAAGTGGAGTATATGTAAAATATGTGATGGAAAAGGGTTTTATATTTTAATATGATTACTAGCTTATAATCCGTGCAAAGCACGGGCGAGCTTAGTCTTGTTTTATATTTTTTATACATCGAATTATTTGCTTTTACGCTTTTATTTATAATTTATTTTGATTACTTTGTGTATCTTTTGTTGATTGGAGGTTTGCATATACTTCTAATACTATCAAGTTCAGTTTTAGACATTGGAATTTAATTGTTAAATCAAGGAACAATAGAATATTTGAATGATAAGTATCTAAACCGAACATAACAGTATCTGGTCATAGTAAACACTAAACACAACCACTTGAAGTAATTGGCATGCAACCATAATCATATAAGGATCTTAACGAACTCTGAGGTGCCTCATTTAGGCATTAACAAAGTATGACTACATTTAAACCACATAACTACCCACGAAAACATGTATTTGTATTAAAAATAGAGCTAGTACATTTTCTTCTTTAGTCAGGATTTTGGATATAAAATGATGAAGTATGCTTTCCTCCATGATTTTTAATGAGAGAGAAGCAAACATCGGCACATCATCTGTTACGCTGAAGTACTTGGTGCATGTACGGTAACTCTAGTAATAGCCATTCAAATCACAAAAATTATCCATCAACTGAATTTTCCAATACAGTCAACTTATGTTAAATAAGAAGTGTGCATAGGGCAAAACACATCACTTAGTAAAATTTTCTAAATCTTAGGTTATAATGTCAACATTTACTACTATGCATATCAGTTTCATGCCCTTTGAAGCAGGCTGTATGAATATATGTACCAGAAAAATTCAACTTTATCACTCTTACTGGTGAAGATTAATTCTTATATACTTCACATAGATGCATAAATCTATTAACATACCATATTGTTGGATTCAGTTTCCATCTTATCACGTGTAAGGACCCATATTTTAGACCATCTTGTGCTAGTTTATTATACACCAATGAACCTGAAATTGAAAGAACACAACTAAATCAGAAAGGAACCTAAAAGAGAAATCAAAGAACTGTGATGACCAAATAATTTTCATGCAATGACTCTTCTACCCTTTTTTAAAGTTTGTCCTCCACAACAGTTGCAACAATAGGTATTAAGTTCGTTCCATCACATCCAATAAAATATTTGGTGCATTAGGCACTGTTTGATCTTCTTTAATATTTGTACTGTAGAAATATTTGTGGTGTTAACTAGATCCATGGTCCAGAGTTCAAACAAACACATGAGAACTTCCCTTTAACTTATCTCCTTAGTTTATTTTTAAGGTCTTGCCATGTCATCTCCTGATGTTCTTACTACCATATAGCGACATACATGACAAATGCAAGATTTAAATTCAAAAGTATATCATATATTTTCCATTCTAGCTATATTCTTGACTGCTAAACGATTATGTCAATAACACAGAAACCAAGTCGTACCGGGAAGTAAAGTACACTTAAACTTTCCTTTTACCATCCCTAGCAGAATATGATATATTCAACCGTGACCCCCTGATCGAGAGCGGTAAGTCGCGGAAAGTTTAGCTGCGCCAGGGTTTCTGAAGATTCGACATCTTCAAAAAGTATCGACATTATATGTACGGATAACTTTTTCTAGGTGACATGAGAGGTTGAAATATCTTCCCTCGCCATTGCAATATGTTATGTATACAATGTATAGCTCATGCCTCTGCTACCGTTCATTGAAATTTTTTGACTCTTTCTACTTGAATTCTATTAGATATATAAAGCCTATCTATCCACATATGTCTTTCGTGTATGCATATAAATTAATACTTTCGGTACATACTAAGTCAGTTGATCGAAAATATGACATACAACTCTATATTTGCCAGAAGTTTGAGTAGAAGAAGATGGGTGCAGAGCTTTTATTGGTTGTTTGATTACTGCATTGTGCATTTGCACCTTCGATTTCAATCCGTCTCGCGGCCCCTTACCAACTGGTAAGTATACCAAATAATAGTTTATGCATTCTACTAATTATATTAGCATGACTCTTTCTAAGGGGAATTTTATTAAACAATTGACCATGACATATAATCAAACACTAAGAAAGCAATAAAATTATTTGAAAAAGGAAAAGCAAAATCAAAGAAACAAGAGTAAAACAGTACATATGACTTCTTCGATCAATTGAGCGTGGACGGAGGAGCAACAGAGCGTTGAGAGCAGCAGAGCAACGTATTTTTCTTGAGAGTTGTGCTGGTGTGTTTGAACATGACTCTGTCCCGTGTTAATGTGTTTAACCATGACTCTGGCTTGTTTTTTTCCTTTTTCTTGTTTTTTCGTTATTCCTTTAACAGATTAAATAAATCAGTTAAGAAATAAAGTTATTCTTATGTACCGAACAATAACTGACAACCAAACTAAGGATGTTCTGCTTATAATAATATAATATAGATTTGAATAAGAGTATGTGAAACTGAATTATTATTTAAATTATCGACTGATCGGTAATTGCGAAAATTACTTATAAATAAAGTTTAAATGAGAGAAGTCTCATATATGAGATTTGATTGAATGAGATACATGAATATATGTTATTTGACCTTTATGTGTGAAAATTTGTGATTGAGAAATTTTAAATGAGTTATTTAGTAAAAATAAGGGTTATTTGATATTTAAATATCTTTATAAAATAATCAGAGTACGTTCAAGTTATAAAACTTATTTTATTATCTCTGGATAGCTCTAGATACTTTTTAAAAATAAGGGTGGGAATTATTTTAAGGTGTTAGTATTTTAAAATGATTTTAAATGAATTATTTCTAATTTTGCGTGTTAACTTGAAAAATTCATAGAAAATCATCCGTTCACTCAAAAATTATATTTAAAAATATGGCTGGAAAGATAATTTTATGATCTTTATTTTAAAAATATTTTTCAGAATATTTTTACCCATTTTAGACCCTCTATATCCTATTCTACTTCATTTTTAACAATTCGTATAAAAGCAAAAATAAAAGGAAATGCAGAAATTGATTGTGAATTTATGAGATTTCCCCTGGGCATATAAAACCCCGGGGGGGGGGGTTCTCTTCTTTCCCCGGCTTCTTCCTCCTACTCTCTCTCAATATCTCTCTCAATTCTCTCTCAAACTCTCTCGATTTGGAAAGCGAGGAAGCGCGAACTAGGAAAGGAAAGAAGGTTATAAGTTTCAGTAACCCGATTCATATAAAAAGAGAAAGCACTTGAGTTAAGTGAGAAGATGGCAATCCTTAGGCGCATAACATGTAAGAGTGTTTTTAGTGGCCCCTTGCAGGCTGTTAGGTTTGTTGTTCTGGCGCAGATAGATGGCAAATGAATGATCGTTTTGGTGTTGATAATGTAAATTTTGGTTCCAAATACATATGGGTTATCTGTAAATTATAATTCAGAATAGTAAACTGTTATAATTATAAAGTTGGTTATGTAATTTTAAACTTCTGAGTATAGCATGCAGTATTTACAGCTTCTGCCCAAAAGTAAGTTTGTAACTTTAATTCTTCTAGCATTGTCCGTGCGGCTTTAATAAGTGATCTGTTCTTTCTTTCCACCACTCCATTTTGTTGTGGAGTACTTGCTGCTGAAAATTCATGCATGAATTCATTTTCTTCACAAAACAACCTCATCACAGTATTCTTGAACTTAGTTCTATTGTCAGTCCTGATTCTTCTTGCTTTGAGATCAGGATGATTGTTGACTTGTCTAATATGATTGATAATAATTTCAGTAGCTTCATCTTTAGATTTGAGAAAGTATGTCCAAGTGAACTTTAAGAAATCATCCAAAATCACTAGGCGATATCTTTTCTTTGAGATTGACAATATATTGACTAGTCCGAACAAATCCATGTGCAATAGTTGTAGAGGTTCTTCAATTATAGATTCAAGATTCTTTTTGAATGATGCCTTAATTTGCTTCCCTTTCTGACAAGCATCATACAATCCATCCTTTGAGAACTCAACTTGAGGAATGCCTCTTACAAGATCTTTCCTGACTATTTCATTCATAGTCTTGAAGTTCATATGGGACAGTTTATTATTACATAGAAAACTTTCATCTTGACTTGCTTTGCTAAGAAGACAAGTAATAGATTTTGCATTTGTTGAGTTGAAGTCAGCTAGATACACATTCTCTTTTCTCACTCCAGTGAGAACCACTTTGTTGTTCTTTTTAATTGTAACAACACAAGCTTCAGAATTGAATGTTACTGAGTTGCCCTTATCAGAAAGCTGGCTCACACTCAAAATATTATGTTTGAGTCCATCCACTAGAGCAACTTCTACAATGATGACATTGTCTTTAGAAATCAAGCCATATTCCACAGTATACCCTTTGATGTCATCTCCAAAAGTAATACTTGGGCCAACTTTCTCCTTAAAATCAGTGAGCAGGGTAGAATCTCCAATAATGTGCCTTGAGCGACCACTATCCAGATACCAAAGATTTTTTCTGTTTCCCTGCACACATAAAAATCAAATCAAGTTGATTTTGGTACCCAAGTTTCCTTGGGTCCTGCCTTGTTAGCCTTCATTTTAGGTTTCTTAGGATTGTTCTTATTTACTTAGGTGAATGAGATTCAACCTTGGTCATTAATGTAGGGCTTTGAAAACCATTCACATTAGCAGAATTATCATGCACAGGTTGATTAACAGGAAATGGCATATTTTTTGCAAAACATGTTATTCCGATATGGCATGCTAAATGGCATTTAAGGCATACTAAATGCCGCGTAGTAAGGATTTTATGCAAATGGTATATTAGCAAACTGTGCATTCAAATTTTGTGCAGGCATGACATACATAGGCATTGTGGGCATGCTAGGAAATGATGGTGGTGCAGACATAGGTGCAGGCATAACAGATTTACAATTAACAGACAAGTGATTAAAACTACCACAATTAACATGGATGTTTCTAGGTGTATATTTATCAGATGTGTAGTTGTTATGTTTGTTAATTTCTACTTTCCCATTACTATTATTTTTCCTTTTTGATTCTGTCTTTTCCTAGCAGATGACCCACATTGACTCTTTTGTTCTCCTTGATTTGACTTGATTCTCCTGAAACAAAGTTCTTGGAAACTGATCCATACTTATCATTGAGTTTAGACAGCTTGGATTTACTGATTGGCTTTATTTCACTCGACAGATGTGGTTCCTTTTTATCCCTGGGCTGATAATCTTCATTATCCGTTGAATCCACATCTGTTGAAAGATCTTCTATCAAAAAAGGATCCAGTTTCTCCTTATTCTTTTTCCAGGCTTCTTCACAGAATGACTCTATGCCTTGAACTTTAACAATTTAGGCATGGACATCTCTTGATGATTTCCAGGCCTTGATTACCTCTTTCTCTCGTTCAAGTTTTTTTTAAGATCTCCTCTTTTTTTAAAGATTCAGTCAATTATTCCTTAGCAATTCTACATTCTAGTTTCAGTTTCTCAAAATCCACAAATTGAGTTTCTAACACAGTATTTCTTTCACTTAAAAAACAAATTATTTTCCTTATTTTTTGTGTTTTCTTTAGTGAGAGATTTGTGTGTAACATTCAAGTGATATAATTTTGTGGACATGTTATTTATTGCATCATTACACTCATCTTTAGAAAGATGTGCTATATTAGTAGTGATTACCTGATTGCTTGAAGAACTGATTATTATTTCATCTGATTTGGCCATTAGAGCTATATTGACATAGCTTGTTTGTTCATCTTCATCTATTTCATCATCTGCCCAGTCATTATCTTGAGTCAAGAAAGCCCCTTCCTTTTGTTTAAGCAATTCAAAGTATTTCTTTTTGTAATCCACATGCTCAAAATTCTTTCTTTCAGAATCAGGCTTTCTGCATTCACTTGCAAAATTACCATTCAAGCCACATTTGAATTTGGATTTATCCATCATGTTTCTACTTGGCATGGCTACTCCAAAGTTCTTTTTGAATTTGAGCTTGGCAAACCTTCTTGACAGGAAAGTTAGATGTTCATCTATGTCTTCCATTTCATCCTGACTGAGATGTTCTTCATGCTTAGTCACTAGCCCTTTTCCTTTGCCTTTACAAACCCTGGAGTTTGGTGCAGATTCTACATCTTCAACCTTCATCTCCTTCCCTCTCTCTTGTTCAGCTACCAGTGCTATAGATCCTCCCTTTTTCCTTCATTTCTCTATTTGCTCATCTTGTTCTAACTCAAGTTCATAAGTATTTAGAATCCCATACAGTCTCTCCAAGGTGAACTCCTTGTAATCTTGTGAATTTCTGAGAGAGACAGTCGTAGTCTTCCATTCCTTTGGTTGAGATTTAAGGAACTTCAGGTTTGAATCTTTTGTCTGAGAGACCCTTCCATGTAGCTTTAGTGCATTTAGTAGTTTTTTAAATCTACAAAAGATGTCCCTTAAAGATTCACTGTCTTCACTATAAAAATGCTCATACTGCTAGATTAGAATTTGTATCTTGTTTTCCCTTACTTGTTCAGTTCCATCACATATGATTTGAATTATATCCCAAATTTCTTTAGCAGTCTTTCAGTTGATGACATTGTCAAACATATCTCCATCAAGACCATTGAACAGAATGTTCATAGCCTTTTGATCTTTATGTACTTGTTCAATGTCTTCATCTGTCCATTTTGCTTGTCGCTTTGGAATAGTTTGCTCATTGCCTACAGCTCATTCAATATATGTAGCAGCTCTTCAAGGAACATGAGGGCCTTTCTCAATGCAATCAATATATATTTCATCTTAAGAGAGAAGATGCAGGTGCATTTTCACCTTCCAATGGTGATAGTTGTCTTTATCCAAGAACGGGATCTTCCCTCTAACTTCCTTCCTGCTCATCTTATTAGTTGCTTTGATCTTTAAACTCTTAGTGTGTAAAGAGCTTGCTCCGATACCAATTGTTATTCCCAAACAATCTAACAAGTAGAATTACAAAAGGGGGATTGAATGTAAATCTTGGTTTCTTTTCAATCTTTTAGAAACTTATACAAATATAATATAACTGTGTGTGAATAAGCTAAGTGCGGATAAGAAATATTCAAGTATTCAAACACAAAGTAAATAAACAAGGATAAAACCTTCTGGTGGATTGATGTTTCCACCAGAGATATATATAAATGTAGAAGATTTCTGTGATACAAGAATGCACACAGCTGCTTAAAAGAGAATTTACAATAGAGAGAACTTGGAAATTCTTAACAGATTATGCCTTATCTATTTCTCAGTTCTTTCGATTGATATTTTTACTTGCTACTCTTGGTTTATATATCACCAAGTTACATGTAAAAAAGACAAACTAATAAAACAAAACTATTCAAGTCTAATCACATGCTTCTTCATTTCTTCATCCAGCATCTTTGTATTTCTTCAATTTAGCATGGAAATGGAAATGCTTCTTGATCTTCAAAATCCTGATAACAGGCTGCCACATTCCTTTTGTGTGTAATCAACCCATGTGACTATCAAGTCATTATCAACTCCTATTTGAATTTAACATCCGTCGAAACTCTTTTAGATCATCCGTCGAAACTCTATTGAATCATCCGTCGAGACTCTATTGGGTCATCCGTCGAATGTGACTTGGGTCATCCATCGAAGCCTTGTAAAGAACATCCGTTGAAAGTATTCCCATATCAGGTTGACTCAATTTCACTTATATAAAGTTACAAGGCATCTAATATATACAATTAGCCAACCTATTTTACATATCATTCTTGTAGTCAACATGACTTAGAACATCCTATAATTTCTAATTCTCTAAGACATTACATTACACATGAATGTGCTATAAAAGACTTATTTAATTATAATTTAACGGATGAAAAATGAAATTATCCGTTGAAAGCTACAATTTCACTTAATTAAGTCTACTAAGGTGTTTGGAAAATTATCATCAAGCCTACAACATATTCCTAACAATCTCCCCCAGTTTATGTCAACTAGAATTGTAGGCATAAATTTAGAAGAACTTGATGATAACAAAACACCTCTTATAAAATTATTCATTCAATAGCAGATTAAATGATAAGTGCAACAAATTTATTAAAAGTTAACACAAGAAAGTTCACATAGGTCTTACAAGCTTTGTTCAAGGTGCTCCTCTAGTCTGAGCAGATTAATCCTTTTCCTTGATTATCTATACTTCTTTCCAAGCTTCACATTATTATCTTCTATCTGGAGTTGGAGTTGTCTGTAGAACTCAGCTTCATCTTCATTAGACAGATCCAACATCTCTTGCATTTCATTTAGAGTTTCATTACTTGATATTTTTAGCTGATCTTCTAGTCTGAAAAATCTTCTTATGTTCTTTTCATCCTTGAACTCCATCAACCAGTAAGGCTTCAGGTGCACTCTGCTTCCAGTGAAAGGGATAGTTAAGATTCTTGGCGGTGCACTTGGGTCTATCCAGCTTTGTCTTATTTTTTAGATTTTGTTGAGTATCTCTATTCTGGCCACCTTGGTGAATCCAAAATCTTTCTTGATTGTAGAGAATACCTTCACTAAGACAATATAGCCTTCATTGAGAATCCTATGAAGAGGCCAAGTGAATTCCTTGCCACCCTTATACTTGAACACCAATCTTTCTGGTAGTCTTTTGTGAGCATCAATAGATCTTACTTCATCTAGCTCGTCCAGGTAGAGATTGATGTCAGAAAACTCTTTAATGTCACAGATAAAGAGTTGATCTCCTTTATTGACTGTAGGCTTGGGTTTGGATAAGGTCTTGGATTGAGGTAAGACTGGCTTGGCTTGGCTTGCTTTCTTGCTACTATCTTTCTTCTTTTGGAGGTAGTTGGAATTGGGAGGTTTAGGTCAGGGATAGGTAGGCTTTCTCAGTCTAATGGTTCATCTTTTGGAATTATTGGCTCACCATGAAAATTCACATTTGGATTGATTTTAATTTCAGCTTGCTCCATTGTGGGCAAGGTTGGTTGATTTGCAGTAGTAGACTGGGTTGACTTTGATTTTTCCTCCTCTTCTCCAAAATCCAGCTTCCTTTTGGTTCTAAACTTTAATCTTTTTACAATTTTCTGCTTTGGTTCTTCATTCTTCTCAGTTTCAATCACTATGGAAGGCTTTAGAATTTATGATTTGGTAGCAACCTTTTCAGCTTGTTTCTTAGCTTCTAAGGCAGCCTGCCTTTTCTGATGCTTGAGTCTCAATTTCTCTTCTTTCTTGGCTTCTACAAATTGTGGATGTCCATCCATCACACAAATTTCTTTTCCATGTCTGTAGACTTTTGCTATTCTTTTCTTTAGGACCGAGTCTTTTAGATCTTTAATATTTACAATGGAGTGACCCAGCAGTTTCTTTTCAGCAAGTTGGGGAGTTGCATAGACTAGGTCCAAACGATTCTTGCTAGAGTGTTTTGAAGAATGATTCTTGGGCTTCAAGATCACATTGACCTTTTGATGTCTTTTAGTTGAGGTTCGACCCTCACTACACCATATATGGGCTATTGCAAGCCCAATATATATTAGTGTTGTATGAAGTGTTGCTAAAAACATAAAATTTGGTAATCTATTGCAATACTTTTAAAAACGTTACATAAAATATAAAAATGTTGCAAGTAAAATGAGAGTTTTGAAATTTTCAATACAATTGCAATTCTATTACAAAGTGTTACAATAAACGAAACACTTTTTATTCTTTTTCACTAAAATTATAGGCCGGGAATTTTTTTTTTCATTGGGCGGGATGTTTATATGCCAAAAATTTTCAGAAAAAATATTTCTAACACCTAAATAAACAAAATATTACTCACTCTCTCTCATCTCACTCCCTCTCTCTCCCGACCACTCTCTCCCGAAGCTCCTCTCTCCCCTCTCACGACTCTCATTTCCTCTCCCTTTCTCTCTGTCCCCCACTCTCTCATCTCCAATTAAGCCGAAGCCCAAAACCCCAAACCTAATTGAGCAAGATTTGTGTAAAAATCGAAGTAAAGATTCAATTAGAGGTATTTTACTCATCTTTTTATGCTTATACTTGTATATATATGTATGCATGTGAACAACTTTACCTGAAAGACAGTGTATGTGAAATTTGTTGGATTTTTGTATTAATTAATTGAATATATGTGTTAATTTTGTTGTGATATATGACCCGCCTGTTAAATTGTTCTTATATTTATGATTTATTCTTATAATTTAGTAGATATTTGGTAATTTATGATTTTGTTGGACTGTTTGTGGTATAATTTGTTTGTTGTTTTAAATGGATTTGTTTGTGTTAATCTCTATTGAGCTTGATGTTGTAATGTTGTCATTAATTAAGGTTTAAAACTTGAGGCTGTTAATTAAGGTTTAAAGTTTTAATTTTAAGTACGATAAGAGCATGTTAATGTTGTAATATATGTGCTCTGTCTCTACTGTCTCTCTGTCTTTGTTAGTATTTGATATACTTTATTTTTTTGTCCAATTTATTTATGTAGAAAACGGATGTTGAAGGAGAGAAATGGATATTTCTTCCTAAGTACAATGATAAATATAGGAAGGGGTGGAAGATTTTGTTACGATAGCATTTTCTAAATATGTCATAGGAAAGGAGTTAACGTATCCTTGTAAAACCTGTAGTAATCATTTCTAGAGTGATGCCAAGGGTATACATGAGCATCTCGTATGTAATGGTCCTTGTCCCCATTATCTTGAATAGATTTACGAGGTCTCAACCCTTAGGATAGAAAACATAATCGGCGACATGGATGAGATGGATACTGATATAGGTATTGGTTTAGGCGATGAGTTTGAGGCGATGATGCAAAATGTATATGGAACTGGTAATGATACTGGTGAACACGAAGTTAGAAAAGGAATGAATGCTGACGCGAGGAAATTTTATAGGCTTGTTAACGAGGGTAGGCAGCCTTTATATCCCGAGTCTAAAAATTTTACTCATTTAAGTTTCATAGTTAGGCTTTACCAATTAAAGTGCATTCATGGATTTAGCGAGGCGGCATTTAGCGATTTGCTTGACTTAATAAAGGAGGCTTTTCCCAACGTTAACGTGCCGTCATCTTTCAATTCAGCCAAGGTTATGATTAAAGACTTGGGTCTTGATTACCAAAAAATACATGCATGTCCAAATGACTGCATGCTATTTTGGGCTGAAAATGAGGGGATGGATATTTGCAAAAAGTGTAAAACATCTAGGTGGAAAGTAGTTGAAGATAAAAATGGGCCTAATATGGATATATCTAAGTCGAAGGAACATAAAGTCCCAGCAAAAGTGCTGAGGTATTTTCCTTTGAAGCCAAGGCTGCATAGAATGTTTCTGAGCTCTGATTATTCTAACTCAATGAGCATGCGTTAGCACAAAAAAAGGATGGAAAGTTGAGGCATCCGGCTGACGGCAAGGGCTGGAAGTCGCTAGATACCAAATATCCAGAATTCGGGGCAGAAATTCGGAATGTTAGGTTAGGATTAGCTGCCGACGGATTTAATCCATATTGGTCAATGAATATTTCTCATAGCACCTGGCCAGTTGTGCTAGTGAATTACAATTTTCTCCATTGGTTAATCATGAAACTTGATAATTTAATTCTTTCAACCTTAATTTCTGGCCCTATTTATCCTGGCAACGAGATTGATGTTTATATGCAGCCGTTAATCAAAGAATTGAAAGAATTATGGGAGGTTGGGATAGAAACTTATGATGCAAGGGTAGACAACACATTTAGGCTGCACGCATGCCTCTTATGGACGATAAGTGACTTTCCGGGATATGCAGTTTTATCTGGTTGGAGCACGAAAGGTAAACTGGCATGCCCTTCATGCCACTACGAGACCTCGTCAACATATTTAAAACATAGCAAGAAGGTGGTATATTTAAACCACATAAAATTTCTTCCGCCCGACCACAAGTGGAGGTCTGATAGGCGGAGATTCAATGGGGATTTAGAATTGCTAGGAAGTCCTGAACTGTTAACAGGAACGGAGGTTGAGCATCTTTTGTGTGGCTATGAAAATGACTTCGGGAAGCAATAGAAAAAAATAGGGGTTCTTCATCAGATTGCCCTTGGAAGAAAAAGTCCATCTTTTTTGAGTTACCATATTGGAGCAGTAATATGGTAAGGCATAACCTAGATGTGATGCATATTGAAAATAACATTTGTGATAAAATTCTGGGTAATTTATTAAATTTGGGGGCAAGACAGAAGATCATCTTAGTGCTCATCAAGATCTAGAAGAAATGGGGATTAGGAAAGATCTTCATCCAATCAGATGTGATGATAACAAACATGTTAAAATTAGGGCAGCTAGTTTTAATATGACCAAAAAAGAAAAAGAAATCTTATGTTCAGTTCTGATGAATGCTAAGTCACCCCACAGATCTGCCTCTAATATTAGCCGCTGTGTTCAAATGAATGAGCGGAAGATATCGGGTTATAAGAGTCATGACGCACATTTTATTCTTCAATTTCTATTACAATTTGCTATGGTTAAAACTCTAAAACCTGAGGTAGCAATACCTTTAATGAGGTTGGGGGCATTTTTTCGGGGTATATGTGGAAAATTCATCGAATTAGAAGATGTTGAGAAGTTATAAAATGAAATCATTGAGATACTTTGTGAACTTGAAATGATCTTTCCACCTGCATTTTTCGACATAATGGTTCACTTACCAATTCACTTGTGTAAGGAAATCGAATTTGGAGGTCCGGTGCACTTAAGGTGGATGTTTGGAGTTGAAAGGTATTTGTACAAGTTGAAATCCGACGTTCGAAATAGGAGCAAGCCAGAGGGGTGCATAGCTGAGGAGTACTTGGTTGAGGAATGTTTAACATTTTGTTCTCGATTTTTTGATGAGCAGTGTAAAAACAGAAGTGATCAGAAGGACTGTAACAAAGATGCTGGATATCCTATTGGATCTCGTAAAAGAAAAGATGGGAAATCTATACACCTAGAAGATAAAGTATGGACTAAGGCTCATCGATAGATATTATTCAACTTTGACAACAAAGAAATTGAGAAGCTTAAAAAGTAAGTGTTTCTGGGAACAAAGAAAGCTGATCCAAATTTTATAAAACTGTAAACCATCATAATCTTGTGCTAATTTGGTGTTATTATAATTGCAGTGAACACCGTAGCTTGGTTGAAAAAGATGCGAAGGTAAAGAAGTATAAATATAAAAGAACACATGTAACTGAATTTCACAAGTGGTTAAAAGAGGTGGTTCGAAACAAATATGACATATCAATGGAATTGTCGTCTTTCGCAAGAGGGCCTCATCGGGCAACTAAGCAATTTACGGGTTATATTGTCAACGGGTTCAGATTTCACACCAAGCAGAGAGATAGTAGGTGTACTACACAGAATAGTGGTGTCTTCCTCACTGCTTTAACCACTAGTTTCGCGACTGTTAAAGACAAAAATCCAGTAGTTGGGGAAGTTGGTTATTATGGCGCAATTGAGGACATCATTGAGGTTGACTACTGGGGAGCACTGGCTGTAGTCATATTTAGGTGTTGTTGGTATCAAAAAGAAAAGGATCGTCATGGGTTAACAAGAGTGAATTTTAATAAATTATATGAAAAAGATGATCCTTTCATTCTAGCTACACAAGTTCAGCAAGTCTTCTATGTAGAAGACCTTACTGAAAAGAATGTGTATTTTGTCATCAAGAAATTTCCGATGGATCAGTATTCTGATGTAGAAGACGAGATAAATACAGTAGTAGAAATCACCGAAGAACGATTACCTACAGATGATATCATGAGTTGGTGCAGAGATGACGTTCCGATAAAACAAATTCCGGTTACCCATGATGAAGAAGTAAATAATAATGAAATCTGACAAAAAGAGAATTTAGTTTCTCTTTATAGTTCTGCTACTTTGTAGTTATTTCATATTTTGATCAGTTTCAATTGTGGTAGTTTAAATTAAAAGAATCATTTGTATTCCTTAGTTGTAAAAGAATGTTGTATTTAGTTGAATTTTGTGCTAATTTGGTGTTCTATTTCTCTTGTTCATAAAATCTGTTGTGTTTCCATTATTCGTGTTTTCTTTTTTTTTTGTTATAAAATCTAATTATGGTAGTGTAAGTTAAAAGAATCATTTGTAGTCTCTTATTCAAATATAAATGTGGTATTCAGTTCATTTTTTTTTGTTCTAGTCAGTGTTTCTATTATTCGTGTTAGTTTTTGTTGTATTTCCCTTTGTCATATTTGTGCACGTTTCAATTACTAATTTTTCTTAAAATATTCTTATTTTCAGGATGGCGTCCAAGGATTACATTCTCAGATTTTTTCACAAGGGACAGTTCACAAAGACAAAATATGTTGGTGGTTTATGTAAGGAGATAGTGGAATATGTTAATTCTAATAGGTTCTCGTACACTGTCGTGATGGAATATGTGAAGGATGATGTCAAATATGGAGAAATAGGCGGTGTTTATGTTAAAAAGGTGCCAACTGGTTGGAAGCTTATTGACAATGATCACGACTTTACAGGAGTTTGTACAGACAGTTGAAGGGGATAGGTTGGATTTTTATGTTGATGAGATTGTTGACAAATCTGTGGAGCCTAAGCCACAGATGCAGCCATATGTGATTGTGTGACCAAGAACTCATTTGTTTGAAGGTATATTTATTTTGTCGAGTTGCGTTCATATTTTTTGGTTATTACTCATGTATTGTGGTGTCAAAATAATATTTTGTATCCACTTAATGTACCAACAGGTTTAGAAGCAAAGCGTAAGTTTGTGATGATAGACGGATTGCAGAAACAAAGAATTAGTCGTCGTTTGCTTGTTGATAATCCCGAGGCTGAAATGAGCAGGGAAACTCAAAGAAAGTTGTTCCAAAGGTAATAAGTTCAATCTGGTAGTTATTCTTTTACCATAACTGCCTTGAGTCTAACTTAAAATTTATGTTTTCTCTATCAGATAACAGAGTATGAGAAGAAAAGGATGGTGCAGGTAGTAGAAAATAAAAAGAAAATTTAAGAGTTGGGATTAAAAAGGATCGCTGATGGTCTGACCAATAAGAAAAAAGAAAAAGTTCAATTGGATGATGACTTGGAACTTGATGGGGAGTACGTTCCTGGACAAGATAGCTGCGAAGCTGAAGACGACGAAGACATGGTTGCTAAGAAGGTTGCTAAAGAAAAACAATCTTTCAAGATTAAAGCTAAAACGGTGAAGAAAGTGTCAAATCCTATTGGCAGGGCGCCAATGACACGTTCAAGGACCGTAGGTCCTTCATCTACATAGGTACATAATTTCATTTATGCTGTGGACTTTTTAGCAGTTTTTGGTTCTTACACTATTTTTAATTGTGTTAATATCTACTAACAGTCTAAAAACTCACTTCATCCTCCATCTCGAAAGCCAACCCCTCCGGTAACTGAACCTCCGGTAACTGAACCATCATCCCCTATTTTACCACCTCCCCCTCCCTTGCCTAAAGATATATCACCAACCTTTCCTCAGAGAGTGGCACCACCAAAATGTATAGTAATCAGGGTATTGGTTCAATGGAGGCTTATAACTTGATGAAAGAACGCCAGAAAATATTAGAAAAAGAAAAAAAACAAACTGATGATGGTGGTCAGCCATGTGAAGAAGAAACTCATGAGGAAGCCACATCTCCTGATAATAACTGTTTTTGCTACTATTGGCTTGGTTCAACAATTTGAATAGGTTCTTGGCTTAATCTTTTTTACAACTTTTTGGTCCAGAATAGAAGAGGAAGCGTAGAAAAGAAGATGAGAAGAATATTATTAAGCTGAACAAGGAGTTGCAGGCCATGGCTGATGATGACAAAACCCTGTCTGAATTCAAGGATTTTTTGGGGACATTGGGTAGGCAGTCTGTCCCCCTTGATTCAATTAACTGGCATAGAGTTCCTGAGCAACTAAAGGAGGATTTATGGAAATTTGTGAAGGTAAACACAAAAAATAATCTATGTATAATATCTATTATTGTATTTTTGTTCGTAGTATATGATTAATTAAAATTGACACTCTATATCCCTGAGATGTAAAATGCAGCTAATAATTTAACTTATTTTATTTAGACAAAATATGAGATTCCCGAAGAGGGAATAACTTACACATTAAGGACCATTGGTGCTCTGTGGAGGCTGCACAAAAGCCGAGTTAAGCAGAGTCATTATCTTGCTTATGATAATGATGACGACATGCTGAAAAACAAGCCTAATGTCATTCCACTTGAAGAATTCAAGGTGCTTCTTAAATATTGGGGGAATGAAGAAGTTCAGGTATATGTATTTATTTATCAATCACTTAGCTAGATGTCCACCTTATCGCAATGTTTTTTTGAAAAATTGGTGGAACTTATTTTATATTTCTGCACCTTATTGGATAATCAGGATCGAGCTAGGAAAAATGCGAAAAATCGTATGTTGATTGTAGAAATACACACAGCTGGTAGTAAAAGTTTTGCTCAAATTGGCGAGAAAATTGTATGTCCAGCGTTTAAAAATTGATTTCCTTTTCTCTGTTTTAATCATCGCATTTATGTTTTCTTGCATTATATTGGTTTGACATAATGCCATTCTTTGCATTTTTTCACAGAAAGAGGAAAAGAAAATTGATCCATCTAAATTAGCTCCAAAAGATGATATTTACTCAAAAACTCGCAAACGGGAACCAGGACGACAGTATAAGGTACCAATGCAATTTACTTAATTGTTTTAGACATTTCCATCTTTACAATATCATATAGTTTTTATTATTCATAGTGGCACTCATTTTTAATGTGTTTGTATTATTGTTTATTGGTAGACTCCCAATGCTGAAAATATCACTGGTGATGACCAAGTCAAAAAACCCAGCAATGGTCCCAATTGGCTTCTGGGCAGATCTGGGAAATGTAGAAAATTGAAAAAGGATCAGCAACAACAGCTTCTTAGTTCCAGTACTACTCCTACTGATATGGAGGATTTGAAGAAGACAATAAGGGAAGAATTGATGGCTGAAATGCAGGAGATGGTAGATAAAAAGGTTTCTGAAAAAGTTACCAAGGTCATTGTAAAGCTTGGAGAAATGAATCCAGATTTTAAACAAATTGATCTTGAAGAATTATGCGCGGACAGTGATGAAAGTGAGGACAACAATGAAAAAGAGGATGGTGATCGTGAGCCTGAAAGTGACGAGGACGATGTTAATGAAATTCATGATGCTTAATGTTGTTCAGTACTTTTATTTTATAAATGTGTGCTTTTGGTATATTGCTACTTAGACATGAAAATAGACTATGTTTTGTCTAGATTTATGGTGTAACGACGTAGGTCGACTATGTGTTTCGACTTTGGATTAAGTACTAGACGTAGCTGCAAGATGATCTTCTGGTATAAGCCATTTCTTGGGCTTTATTGACTTGTATTTTGTTGGATTTGCCATCAGGCCGGAATTGGAAATGTGAAATCCAGATTTATTGACAACTTGTGATTTTGGGATGGTTTTTGACATTTCAAACAGGATATTGGAACTAAAGTAATAAAAAGTGTTGCAAATTAATATTGCTAAAACTATGAAAAAGCATTACAATATGAACACAAGTGTTGCACTACAATGTTGCTAAAACTATTAAAAGCATTACAATAGAAACACAAGTGTTGCAGTAAAATGTTGCTATAAATGATAAATTATGCCAATAGGGAAAAAGTGTTATATAAAAATGTTGCAATAAATTGACTTTTGTAACACATTAGACTCCAAAATGTTACAGGATAGTGTTGCAGTATTTTATTGCAACACCATCAATATGTTGCTAAAACTGGCAAAAATGTTGCAATAAAGCGAGTTATTGTGACACATTTAAATGTTGCAATAAGTCCAAAAAATGTTGCTATAGGTTTCTATTGCAACGGCGGTAAATGCAACGCCGAATTTTAGTAAAAATGTTGCAAAAACCTCTATTATAACATATTTGGTATCTTTTACTACACTTTTTTGGGGTTGCAATAGCCCATATATGGTGTAGTGTTCCCATTAGCGAAATGAAGTTGGGGAGGATGGAAAAGGCACTACACCATATATGGGCTATTGCAACCCCAAAAAAGTGTAGTAAAAGATACCAAATATGTTACAATAGAGGATTTTGCAACATTTTTACTAAAATTCAGCATCGCATTTGCTGCCGTTGCAATAGACACCTATAGCAACATTCGTGGACTTATTGCAACATTTAAATGTGTCACAATAACTCCCTTTATTGCAACATTTTTGTCAGTTTTAGCTACATTTTTATGGTGTTGCAATAAAATACTGCAACACTTTCCTGTAACATTTTGTAGTTCAATGTGTTACAAAAGTCAATTTATTGCAACATTTTTATGTAACACTTTTTCCCTATTGGCATAATTTATGATTTTTAGCAACATTTTACTGCAACACTTGTGTTCCTATTGTAATGCTTTTTAATAGTTTTAGCAATATTTTACTACAACACTTGTGTTCCTATTGTAATGGTTTTTAATAGTTTTAGCAATATTTATTTGCTACACTTTTTATTACTCTAAGTTGCAATATCCTATTTGAAATGTCAAAAACCATCCCAAAATCACAAGTTGTCAATAAATCTGGGTTTCACATTTCCGATTCCAGCCAGATGGCAAATCCAACAAAATACAAGTCAATAGCCCAAGAAAAGTTGGCTTACCAGAAGATCATCTTGCAGCTACGTCTAGTACTAAATCCAAAGTCGAAACACATTGTCGACCTACGTACGTTACACCATAAATCTAGAAAAAAATATAGTCTAATTTCATGTCTAAGTAGCAACATAACAAAAGCACGCATTTATAAAATAAAAGTACTGAACAACATTAAGCATCATGAATTTCATTAAGATCATCCTCGTCACTTGCAGGCTCACGATCACCATCCTCTTCTTCATTGTTGTCCTTACTTTCATCACTGTCCGTGCATAATTCTTCAAGATCAATTTGTTCAAAATCTGGATTGATTTCTCCAAGCTTTACTATGACCTTAGTAATTTTTTCAGAAACCTTTTTACCTACCATCTCTTGCATTTCAGCCATCAATTCTTCCCTTATTGTCTTCTTCAAATCCTCCATATCAGCAGGAGTAGTAATGGAACTAAGAAGTGTTGTTGTTGATCCTTTTTCAATTTTCTACATTTCCCAGATCTGCCCAGAAGCCAATTGGGACCATGGCTGGGTGTTTTGACTTGGTCACCAGTGATATTTTCAGCATTTGGAGTCTACCAATAAACAATAATACAAACATATTAAAAATGAATGCCACTCTGAATAAGAAAAACTACATAATATTGTAAAGATGGAAAGGACTAAAACAATTAAGTAAATTGCATCAGTACCTTATAATGTCGTCCTGGTTCCCGTTTGCGAGTTTTTGAGTAAATATCATCTTTTGGATCTAATTCAGCTGGATCAATTTTATTTTCCACTTTCTGTGAAAAAATGCAAAGATGGCATTATGTCAAGCCAATATAATGCAAGAAAATATAAATGCGATGATTAAAACAGAGAAAATGAAATTAACTTTTAAACGTTGGACATACAATTTTCTCGCCAATTTGAGCAAGACTTTTACGACCAGTTGTGTGTGTTTCTACAATCAACGTACGATTTTTCGCATTTTTCCAAGCTCGATCCTGATTATCCGATAAGGTGCAGAAATATAAAATCAGTTCCACCAATTTTTCAAAAAAAACATTGCGATAAATAAATATATATACCTGAACTTCTTCATTCCCCCAATATTTAAGCAGGACCTGGAATTCTTCAAGTGGAATGACATTACGCTTGTTTTTCAGCCTGTCGTCATCATTATCATAAGCAAGATAATGATTCTACTTAACTCGGCTTTTGTGCAACCTCCACGGAGCACCAATGGTCCTTAATGTGTAAGTTCTACCCTCTTCAAGAATCTCATATTTTGTCTAATTAAATTAAGTTAAATTATTAGCTGGCTTTTACATCTCAGGGACATAGAGTTTCAATTTTAATTAATCTTATACTATGAAAAAAATATAAAAATAGAGATTATACATAGATTGATTTGTGTGTTTACCTTCACAAATTTCAATAAATCCTCCTTCAGTTGCTCAGGAACTCTATGCCAGTTAATTGAATCAAGGGGGACAGACTGCCTACCCAATGTCCCCAAAAAATCCTTGAATTCAGACAAGGTTTTGTCATCATCAGCCACGGCCTGCAACTCCTTGTTCAGCTTAATAATCTTCTTCTCATCTTCTTTTCTTGTGTACACAGCTTTCATTAACGTGGGTCCTCTAAGCTTCCTCTTCTTTTCTAGACCAAAAAGTAGTAAAAAAGATTAACCCAAGAACCTATTCAAATTTTTGAACCAAGCCAATAGTAGCAAAAATAGTTATTACCAGGAGATGTGGCTTCCTCATGAGTTTCTTCTTCAGATGGCTGACCACCATCATCAGTTTGGTTTTTTTCTTTTTCTAATGTTTTCTGGCGTTCTTTCATCAAGTTATAAGCCTCCATTGAACCAATACTCTGATTACTATACTTTTTTGGTGGTGCCACTCTCTGAGGAAAGGTTGGTGATATAGCTTTAGGTAAGGGAGGGTGAGGTGGTAAAACAGGGGATGATGGTTCAGTTACTAGAGGATCAGTTACCGGAGGGGTTGACTTTCGAGATGGAGGATATAGGGAGTTTTCAGACTGTTAGTAGTTATTAACACATTTAAAAATAATATAAGAACCAAAAACTGCTAAAAAGTCAACAACACAAATGAAATTACGTACTTATGTAGATGAAGGACCTATGGTCCTTGAACGTGTCATTGGCACCCTGCCAACAGGATTGGACACTTTCTTCACCTTTTTAGCTTTAATCTTGAAAGATTGTTTTTCTTTAGCAACCTTCTTAGCAACCATGTCTTCGTCGTCTTCAACTTCGCAGCTATCTTGTCCAGAAACGTACTCCCCATCAAGTTCCAAGTCATCATCCACTTGAACTTTTTCTTTGTTCTTATTCAGACCATCAACGGTCCTTTTTAATCCCAACTCTTCAATTCTCTTTTTATTTTCTACTAGTTGCACCATCCTTTTCTTCTCATACTCTATTATCTGATAGAGTTTACGTAAATTTTAAGTTAGACTCAAGGCAGTTATGGCAGAAGAATAACTACCAGATTGAACTTATTACCTTTGGAACAACTTTTTTTTAGTTTCCCTGTTCATTCTCAGCCTCGGGATTCTCAACAAGCAAACGACGATTAGTTCTTTGTTTCTGCAGTCCGTCTATCGTCACAAACTTACGCTTTGCTTCTAAACCTGTTGGTACATTAAGTGGATACAAAATAAATATAATTTTGACACCACAATACATGAGTAATAACCAAAAAATATGAACGCAACTCGACAAAATAAATATACCTTTAAAAAATGAGTTCTTGGTCGCACAATCACATATGGCTGCATCTGTGGCTTAAGCTCTATAGATTTGTCAACAATCTCATCAACATAAAAATCAAACCTATCCCCTTTAACTGTCTGTACAAATTTTTGTAAGACGCGATCATTGTCAATAAGTTTCCAACCAGCTGGCACCTTTTTTACATACACACCGCCTATTTCTCCATATTTGACATCATCTTTCATGAATTCCATCACGACATAGTACGAGAATCTATCAGAATTAACATATTCCACTATCTCCTTACATAAACCACCTACATATCTTGTCTTTGTGAACCGTCCCTTGTGGAAAAATCTGAGAATGTAATCCTTAGACGTCATCCTGAAAATAAGAACATTTTAAAAAAAATTAGTAATTGAAACGTGCACAAATATGACAAAGGGAAATACAACAAAAACTAACATGAATAATAGAAACACTGACTAGAATAAAACAAGAACTAAATACAACATTTATATTTGAATAAGAGACTACAAATGATTCTTTTAACTTAAACTACCACAATTAAATTTTACAACAAAAAAATGAAAACACGAATAATGGAAACACAACAGATTTTATGAACAAGAGAAATAGAACACCAAATTAGCACAAAATTCAACTAAATATAACATTCTTTTACAACTAAGGAATAAAAATGATTCTTTTAATTTAAACTACCACAATTCAAACTGATCAAAACATGAAATAACTACAAAGTAGCAGAACTATAAAGAGAAAATAAATTCTCTTTTTGTCAGATTTCATTATTATCTACTTCTTCATCAGGGGTAACCAGAATTTGTTTCATCGGAACGTCATCTCTGCACCAACTCATGATATCATCAGTAGGTAATCGTCCTTCAGTGATTTCTACTACTGCATTTATCTGGTCTTCTACTTCATAATATCGATTCTTCAAAAGTTTCTTGATGACAAAATGCACATTCTCTTCAGTAGGATCTTCTACATAGAAGACTTGTTGAACTTGTGTAGCTAGAACGAAAGGATCATCTTTTTCATATAATTTATTAAAATTCACTCTTGTTAACCCATGAAAATCCTTTTCTTTTTGATACCAACAACACCTAAATATGACTACAACCAGTGCTCCCCAGTAGTCAACCTCAATGATGTCCTCAATCGCGCTATAATAACCAACTTCCCCAACTACTGGATTTTTGTCTTTAACAGTCGCGAAACTAGTGGTTAAAGCAGTGAGGAAGACACCATATTCTGTGTAGTACACCTACTATCTCTCTGCTTGGTGTGAAATCTGAACCCATTGACAATATAAACCGTAAATTGCTTAGCTGCCCGATGAGGCCCTCTTTTCAAAGATGACAATTCCATTGATATGTCATTTTTGTTTCGAACCACCTCTTTTAACCACTTGTGAAATTCAGTTGCATGTGTTCTTTCACGTTTATACTTCTTTACCTTCGCATACTTTTCAACCAAGCTACGGTGTTCACTACAATCATAATAACACCAAATTAGCACAAGATTATGATGATTTACAGTTTTATAAAATTTGGATCAGCTTTCTTTGTTCCCAGAAGTACTTACTTTTTAAGCTTCTCGATTTCTTTGTTGTCACAGTTGAATAATATGTATCGATGAGCCTTAGTCCATACTTTGTCTTCTAGGTGTATAGATTTTCCATCTTTTCTTTTACCAGATCCAATAGGATATCCAGCATCTTTGTTATAGTCCTTCTGATCACTTCTGTTTTTACACTGCTCATCAAAAAATCGAGAACAAAATGTTAAACATTCCTCTACCAAGTACCCCTCAGCTATGCACCCCTCTGGCTTGCTCCTATTTAGAACGTAAGATTTCAACTTGCACAAATACCTTTCAACTCCAAAGATCCACCTTAATTGCACCGGTCCTCCGAATTTGATTTCCTTACACAAGTGAATTGGTAAGTGAACCATTATGTCAAAAAATGCAGGTGGAAAGATCATTTCAAGTTCACAAAGTATCTCGATGATTTCATTTTGTAACTTCTCAACATCTTCTAATTCGATGACTTTACATATATACCCCGTAAAAATGCCCCCAACCTCATTAAAGGTATTGCTACCTCTGGTTTTAGAGTTTTAACCACAGCAAATTGTAATAGAAATTAAAGAATAAAATATGTGTCATGACTCTTATAACCCGATATCTTCCGCTCATTAATTTGAACACAACGGCTAATATTAGAGGCAGATCTGTGGGGTAACTTAGCATTCATCAGAACTGAACAAAAGATTTCTTTTTCTTTTTGGTCATATCCAAACTAGTTGCCCTAATTTTAACATGTTTGATATCATCACATCTGACTGGATGAAGATCTTTCCTAATCCCCATTTCTTCTAGATCTTGACGATCATTAAGATGATCTTTTGTCTTGCCCCCAATATTTAATAAAGTACCCAAGATTTTATCACAAATGTTCTTTTCAATATGCATAATATCTAGGTTATGCCTTACCATATTACAGCTCCAATATGGTAACTCGAAAAACATGGACTTTTTCTTCCAAGGGCAATCTGATGAAGAACCCCTATATTTTTTCTGTTGCTTTCCGAAGTCATTTTCATAGCCACACAAAAGATGCTCAACCTCTGTTCCTGTTAACATTTCAGGACTTCCTAGCAATTCTACTTCCCCATTGAATCTCCGCCTATCAGACCTCCACTTGTGGTCGGGAGGAAGAAAATTTTTATGGTTTAAATATACAACCTTCTTGCTATATTTTAAATATGTTGACGAGGTCTCGTAGTGGTATGAAGGGCAGGCCAGTTTACCTTTCGTGCTCCAACTCGATAAAACTGCATATCCTGAAAAGTCACTAATCGTCCATAAGAGGCTTGTGTGCAACCTAAATGTGTTGTCTACCCTTGCATCATAAGTTTCTATCCCAACCTCCCATAATTCTTTCAACTCTTTGATTAACGGATGCATATAAACATCAATCTCATTGCCAGGATAAATAGGGTCAGGAATTAAGGTTGAAAGAATTAAATTTCCAGGTTTCATGATTAACCAAAGGGGAAGGTTGTAATTCACTAGCACAATATTTGGTATCCAGCGACTTCCAGCCCTGGCTGTCAGCTGGATGCCTCAACTTTCCCTCCATTTTTCGTGCTAAAGCATGACATTTCATTGAGTTAGAATAATCAGAGCTCAGGAACATTCTTTGCATCCTTGGCTTCGAAGGAAAATACCTCAGCACTTTTGCTGGGATTTTATGTTCCTTCGACTTAAATATATTCATATTAGGCCCATTTTTATCTTCAACTACTTTCCACCTAGATGTTTTACACTTTTTGCAAATATCCAGCCCCTCATTTTCAGCCCAAAATAGCAAGCAGTCATTTGGACATGCATTTATTTTTTGGTAATCAAGACCCAAGTCTTTAATCATAACCTTGACTGAATTGAAAGATGACGGCACATTAACATTGGGAAAAGCCTCGCTAAATACATGAATGCACTTTAGTTGGTAAAGCCTAACTATGAAACTTAAACGAGTAAAATTTTTAGACTCGGGATATAAAGGCTTCCTACCCTCGTTAACAAGCCTATAAAATTTCCTCGTATCAGCATTCATTCCCTTTCTAACTCCGTGTTCACTAGTATCATTACCAGTTCCATATACATTTTGCATCATCGCCTCAAACTCATCGCCTAAACCCATACCTATATCAGTATCCATCTCATCTATGTCGCCGATAATGTTTTCTTTCCTAAGGGTTGAGACCTCGTAAATCCATTCAAGAGAATGGGGACAAGGACCATTACATACGAGATGTTCATGTATACCCTTGGCATCACTCCAGAAATGATTACTACATATTTTACAAGGACACGTTAACTCCTTTCCTACGACATATTTAGAAAATGCTTTCGTAACAAAATCTTCCACCCCCTTCCTATATTTATCACTGTACTTAGGAAGAAATATCCATTTATCTCCTTCAACATCCATTTTCTATATAAATAAATTGGACAAAAAAACACAGTATATCAAATACTAACAGAGACAGAGACAGTAGAGACAGAGCACATATATTACAACATTAACATGCTCTTGTCGTACTTAAAATTAAAACTTTAAAACTTAATTAAAAACCTCAAGCTTTAGACCATAATTAATGACAAGATTACAACATCAAGCTCAATAGAGATTAACACAAAAAAATCCAATTAAAACAACAAACAAATTATACCACAAACAGTCTAACAAAATCACAAATTACCAAATATCTACCAAATTACAAGAACAAATCACAAATATAAGAACAATTTAATAGGCGGGTTATATATATACATAAATGACAACAAAATTAACACATATATTCAACTAATTAATACAAAAATCCCACAAATTTCACATACTTTGTCTTTCAGGTAAAAGTTGTTCACATGCATACATATATATACAAGTATAAGCATAAAAAGATGAGTAAAATACCTCTAATTGAATCTTTACTTCGATTTTTGCATAAATCTTGTTCAATTAGGTTTGGGGTTTTGGGCTTCGGCTTAATTGGAGATGAGAGCGTGGGGGACAGAGAGAAAGAGAGAGAGGAAAGGAGAGTCGTGAGGGGGGAGAGAGGAGCTTCGGGAGAGAGAGGGAGAGAGATGAGAGAGAGTGATAGTTTTGGGAGAGAGAGTAAGTAATATTTTGTTTAATTTGGTGTAAGAAATATTTTGTCTAAAAAATTTTGGCGTATAAACATCTCACCCAATAAAAAAAATGTTCCCGCCTATAATTTTCGTGAAAAAGAATAAAAAGTATTTCGTTTATTGTAACACTTTGTAATAGTATTGTAATTGTATCGAAAATTTTAAAACTCTCAGTTTACTTGCAACATTTTTACATTTTATGTAACAATTTTAAAAGTATTGCAATAGATTACCAAGTTTTATGTTTTTAGCAACACTTCATGTAACACTAATACATTTTGGGCTTGCAATGGCCCATATATGGTGTAGTGGAATTATTAGGAATATGTTGTGTATTTGATGATAAGTTAAACAAAATACCTTAGTAGATTTAATTTAGTGGTTTTGTAGCTTTCAACGGATGATCACTTTAACATCCGTTGATAGGGTAGCTTATGTATTAATAAGTTTAGTAGCACATTTCTGCATATTGTAATGCCTTAGAGAACTAGATGTTGTAGAATGTTTTAGTCATATGGACTACTAGATTGATATGCAAGATAGGTTGGCCAATTATAAATATTAGATACCTTGTAATCTTGTATAAGTGAAATAGAGTTAACTGCTGTGAAAAGACTCTCAACGGATGTTCCACAAGGTTTCAACGGATGATCAACTAGAGCTTCAACGGATGTTCAACAAGACTTTCAACGGATGATCCCACAGAGTTTCAACGGATGATCTAACTAAGTTTTAAAGGATGAACAAATTCAAAAGAGCAGTTGATAGTGACTTGACAGTCACATGCTTTGAGTGTATATAAATGGAATGTGGCATCCTATTTATAAGTTTTAGAGAACAAAGAAGCATTTCTATTTCCATGCTAAACTGAAGATATTCAAAGATGCTGGATAGAGAAATGAAGGAGCATGAAATTAGATTAGAAACATTTTGTCTTATTTGTTTGTCTTTTTATCATGTAACTTGGTGATATATAAACCAAGGGTAGCAAGTAGAACAATTATAGAAGTTAGAAAGCAATTACCAGAGAAATAGTAAAAGCTACATCTGTAAAGAATTTCTCCGTTCTTTGTAATTTCAACTTGTAAGCAGTTGTGTGCAAATCTTGCATCAAAGAGTTCTCATATTAATATATATCTCTGGTGGATAAATTCAACCAACCCGAAAGTTTTTAAATACTTGTATTTGATTACTTTGTGTTTGATTTCTTCAATACTTTCATTCCGTACTTTAGCTAAATCAAATATTGTCCCAAAGGATAGCGGCTGCGGGTTACCTACGATAAAGAAACTGTTATATATTCATAGTAGAACAGTTCTTAAAGTTTAAAAAGTAGCCAGAATTACATTCAACCCCCCTTCTATAATTCTTTGTTAGATTGTTTTGGAATAACAATTGGTATCAGAGCAAGCTCTTGAAGTATAAAGAGTTTAAAGATAACAACAACTAACAAGATGAACAGAAAAGAAGTTGTAGTGAAGATTCCATTTCTGGACAATGACAATTATCACCACTGGAAGGTGAAAATGCACCTGCATCTTCTTTCTCAAGATGAAGGATATGTGGACTGCATTAAAAAAGGTCCTCATGTCCCTATAAGAGCTGCTACAGGAAATGAGCCATCCATCCCAAATCCTAGAGCAGAATGGTCTGCTCCAGATATTGAGCAAGTTCATAAGGATAAGAAGGCCATGAATATTTTATTTTATGTTGTTGATGGTGACATGTTTTACAACATCATAAACTACAAAACTGCTAAGGATGTTTGAGATACAATTCAAGTTATATGTGATGGAACTGAGCAGGTAAGGGAAGACAAGATGCAACTCTTGATTCAACAATATGAGCATTTTCATAGTGAAGAAAGTAAGTCACTCACTAACATTTTTAGTAGGTTTCAAAAACTGCTAAATGCTCTAAAGATTCATGGAAGAATCTATCAGACCAAAGATTCAAACCTCAAGTTCCTTAGATCTCTACCAAAGGAATGGAAACCTATCACAGTCTCACTAAGAAACTTTCAAGATTATAAGGAATTTACCTTAGACAGATTGTATGGAATTTTAAAGACCTATGAGCTTAAAATAAAGCAAGATGAGAAGCTGTAGAAAGGAAGGAAGAAGGGAGGGTCCATTGCATTGGTTGCTGAGCAAGAGAAAGAGAAGGATATAAAGGTTGAAGATGTGTAATCTACACCAAACCCTAGAGTTTATGAAGGCAAAGGAAAAGGACTAGTAGCTGAACATGAAGACCATCTTAGTCAAGATGATATGGATGACATAGATGAACATCTATCTTTTCTATCCAGAAATTTTCCAAGCTCAAATTTAAGAAGAATTTTGGAGCAACCAAGCCAAACAGAAATATGGTTGACAAGTCAAAATTCAAATGTTTCAAGTGTGGCTTGAGTGGTCATTTTGCAAGTGAATGCAGAAAGCCTGATTCTGACAAAAAGAAGTTTGAGCATGTGGATTACAAAAAGAAGTACTTTGATTTGCTCAAACTAAAGGAAATGGCCTTTTTAACTCAAGAAAATAACTGGGCTGCTGATAGGTTGGATGAAGATAAGGATACAAGCTATGTCAATCTAGCCCTGATGGCCAAATCAGATGAAGCAGAAGTTAGTTCTTCAAGTAATCAGATAATCACCACTAATCTAGCACATTTATCTAAAGCTGAGTGTAATGATGCTATAAATGACATGTCTACTAAATTATATCATCTGCGTGTCACACTAAAATTTCTCACTAAAGAAAACACTAAAATTAAATAGAACAATCTATTTTTAAATGAAAGAAACAATGTGTTAGAAACTCAATTTGTTGAGTTTGAGAAAATGAAGATAGAGTGCAAGACTGTTAAAGATGAACTAACTGAATCCTTAAAGAAAGAGGAGATTTTAAGAAAGTAACTTGAACGAGAACATGAAGTAATCAAGGCAAGGAAATCATCCAGAGATGTTCATGCTCTAATTACTAAAGTTCCAGGTATAGATACCTTTTGTGATGAAGCCTGGGAAAAGAGCAAGGAGAAACTGAATTCTAATTTGGAAGAAGGACTTTCAACGGATGTGGATTCGACAGATGATGAATGTTATCTATCGAATGATCAAAAGAATTATCCGTCGAAAGACAAGGAATCACATCCATTGAGTGAAAGAAATCCAGTTAGCAAATCCCAGCTAGCTAAGTTAAATGAGAAATATGGATCAGTTTCCAAGAAATTTTTTCCAGGAGAAAGAGGTCAAGTGAAAAAGAACAAGAGAGTCAATGTAGGCCATCTGTCAATCAAGCAATTGAATGATAGATTGGAGAAAATTGAGGTTAAAGCATATTCTAAAGGGAAAAATAATAGAAATGGGAAATTAGGAATTAACAAACATAACAACTACACAAATGATAAATATGTACCTAGAAAAACCTGTGTAAAGTGTGGTAGTGTTAATCATTTGTCGGTTAATTGCAAACTTGATATGCATGCACCCATTTCTGCACCTCCTTCTTTTCCTAACATGTCTACCATGCCTGTGAATGTTACGCCTGCATCTAATTTGAATGCACAATTTTCTAATATGCCATTTGTACAAAATCCTAACTATGCTGCATTTAGTATGCCTCAAATTCCATTTAGCATGCCTTACTGGAATAACATGTTTGCACAAAATATGCCCTTCCATGTAAATCAGCCTGTGCATGATAATTCTATAATGATGAATGGTATCAAAGGTTCTACTCACATGACTAAGGATGAATCTCAAATACCTAAGTCAAATGAGGACAAGCCTAAGAAACCTATGAAAAAGGCTAACAAGATAGGACCCAAGGAAACTTGGGTACCAAAATCAACTTGATTTGATTTTGTTATGTGTAGAGAAACAGAAAGAATCTTTGGTATTTGGATAGTGGGTTCTCAAGGCACATGACTGGAGATTCTACCCTGCTCACTGAGTTCAAGGAGAGAGCTGACCCAAGTATTACTTTTGGAGATGACAACAAGGGTTATACTGTGGGATGTGGCTTGATTTCTAAAGACAATGTCATCATTGAGGAAGTTGCCCTAGTGGATGGACTCAAGCGTAATCTATTGGGTATCAGCCAGCTTTGTGATAAAGGAAACTCAGTAACATTCAATTCTGAAGCATATGTTGTGACCAACAAGAAGAATAACAAAGTGGTTCTCACTGGAGTGAGAAAAGGAAATGTGTACCTAGATGACTTCAACTCATCAAATATAGATTTTATCACTTGTCTCTTTAGCAAGGCAAGTCAAGATGAAAGTTGGTTGTGGCACAAGAAGCTGTCCCATCTTAACTTCAAAACTATGAATGAACTAGTCAGGAAAGATTTGGTATGAGGTATTCCTCAAGTGGAATTCTCTAAGGATGGACTGTGTGATTCCTGTCAAAAAGAAAAATAGATCAAAGCATCATTCAAAAAGAAGCTTGACTCAATAATTGAAGAACCTTTACAATTACTACACATGGACTTATTTGGACCAGTCAATGTGCTATTCATCTCAAAGAAAAGATACTGCCTAGTAATTATGGATGATCTCTCAAAGGTCTCTTGGAAACATTTTAAAAATCCAAAGATGAAGCTAGTGAAATCATCATCAATCACATAAAGCAAGTTAACAATCATCCTGATTGCAAAGTTAGAAGAATCAGGAGTGACAATGGAACTGAGTTCAAGAATTCTGTGATGAGATTTTTTTGTGAAGAGAATGGGATCATGCATGAGTTTTTAGTAGCAAGAACCCCATAACAAAATGGAGTGGTTGAAAGAAAAAACAGATCTTTCATTGAAGCTGCAAAAACAATGCTAGAAGAATCAAAGTTACCAACATATTTTTGGGCAGAAGTTGTAAATACTGCATGCTATACTCAGAATATTTCCTTAATTAATCAAGCAAAGTGTATGACACCCTACCAGTTGTTCAAAAAATAGGAAGTCAACATTAAAATTTCTTCATGTCTTTGGCTGTAAATGCTATATCTTAAGGAATCAAACTGATCAGCATGGAAAGATTGATGCCAAAGCAGATGAAGGCATTTTTGTTAGATATGCAGTTGGAAAAGTATACAGAGTCTACAATCTCAGAACCAACATTGTTATGGAATCTGTACATGTTGTATTTGATGATAAAAAGATTGAAGGACTACAAGATGGAGATTTCCATGAAAGCTTCAAATTTGACAATGTTGAGATGATTTGTAATGATAGTGATGATGAAAGTGATCAAGAACCAATATCTAAGGACAATGCAGAAAAGTCTACAACTAATGAAGCACATAATTCAACATCCGTCGAAAGACAAATTACATCATCCGTTGAAAGACAATCTGTATCATCCATCGAAAGGCATAGATCAACATCCGTTGAGCCATCAATAAGAGTTGAAATCCAATACAGATCATAATATGAAAAAACCCCAACTTTAAGTCAAAGATCCTCAAACTCACGAGGAGTTTCTTCTAATCAAAACACAGTTACTCATCTAGACAACTATGAGGCCTCTTCATCTAGAGCTAATCTACCATAACAGAGAAAATGGATAAGAGATCACCCATTTGAGCTAATTATTGGTGATGCATCTTCAAGAGTGCAAACAAGAAAAGTAACTCAAGAAAAATATTTTTACAGTAGCTTTCTATGACAGGAAGAGCCTAAAAAGGTAGAAGAAGCACTGTTGGATCCTGATTGGGTTTTAGCTATGCAGGAGGAGCTAAACCAATTTGAAAGGAATAAAGTGTGGAAGATGGTGCCCAAGCCTAAAGGAAAGAATCATATTGACACGAAGTGGGTATTCAGAAACAAGATGGATGAGGATGGCATAGTAGTCAGGAACAAAGCTAGATTGGTTGCTAAAGGCTACTGTCAATAAGAAGGAATGTATTTTGATGAGAACTTTGCTCCTGTTGCAAGACTTAAAGCCATCAGAATTTTTCTAACTTATGCAGCCCATGCCAATTTCAAAGTCTATCAAATGGATGTTAAAAGTGCCTTTCTGAATGGAGATTTAGAGGAGGAAGTCTATGCTAGTCAGCCTCCTGGTTTTGATCTAACTTGTTGCTCAGATGCAGATTATGCAGGTTGTAACATTGATAGAAAGAGTACTACAAGAACCTGTCAATTTCTAGGAAACAAGCTAGTATCCTAGTTCAGTAAAAAGCAAAATTCATTATCTACTATACAAGTGAGGTTGAATATATTGCTGCTGGTAGGTGTTGTGCACAGATTTTATGGATGAAAAATCAACTGTTGGACTATGGTCTACAGGTGAATAAGATTCATATTTTCTGTGATAACACAAGTGCCATTACAATTACTGAAAATCCAGTACATCATTCAAGGACAAAGTACATTGATATCAAGTATCACTTCATTAGAGAGAATGTGATGAATGGTACTGTGGAACTTTATTTTGTTCCAAGTAAGAAGCAACTTGCAGACTTCTTTACCAAGTCACTTGATGAATCCAGCTTTACTAGGTTGGTAAGTGAATTAGGTATGCTTAATTACTCTTAATTCGTTATAATGTCTAAGAAATTTGAAATGCAGCCAGAGTAAAATTTGATATTTCCTGTCAAAAGATGAAATTTTAGCTAAGTCAGAATTTACATCTTGACGGATGTTCATTATCCATTGAAAATGAATATCTGTTGAATTCTATCATCCGTTGAAGTATCAAATATTACTCTGGGTACTTTATCCTTATTCGTCAAATTGCTCTCAATCTTAGCCGTTAATTGTAGGCATTATCCATTGAATTTACTTACAGCCTGTAAGTATATTTCGATGGATAATCATTAGAATTTTGACAGTTTTCTTTATTTTTAAACGGTATTTTGGGCTAATTTGATTGGTTACTTTACTTTTGATTTTACTTTTTAACCATTTAATTTTGAGATAGTATAAAAGCTAATTTCTTTTTTCATTTTTACTTTTATCTTTCTTAAGAAATTTCTCTATCTCTTTCATCTCCAAAGAAAAATCTTTCTTCTCTACAATTACTCTTATTCTCAGCAATGGCATCAGTAGTCAAGATCATGTCCCAAACTGGGTTTGTTTATGAAAAGAATAACTTCATCGCACTAGTGAACAAGGAGATTGCAGCTTCTAAAGATTACCACAAAATGATGGATTTCATTCGAAGTTGCAAACTGAAATATGCTATGTTGGAGTCTCCTATCATATTGTGAAGTGGTTGATGAGGTATGGACCACTGCTGTTTACAACTTAAAGGAGAAAATAATTACCTTCACTCTTAAAGGTAAAAATTACTGCATAAACAGTGATATAATTCGTGCTTGTTTTCAATTGCCTGAGAAAAATACACTAGTTCCACACACTAACACAGATGTAAACTCTATGCTTATTTTTATGGGTTATTCTTTTGACCCTGCCAAGCTAGGTGAGGTTAGAAGAAAAGGCCTTCAAAAGGAGTGGAGCTTTCTCTGTGACTCTTTTATTAAAGTATTTTCTAGAAAAATTAGTAACTTTGATGTTGTGACTTACTCACTTGTTAACATGCTATATATGTTGCTTAGTGACAAGTAGCATAACGTCAGTGAGTCTGTCCTATATGAATTAGGTTTTAAGCTAGGAGACATTAAGAAAAGATCTAAAAACATATATTATGCTAGATTTTTTATGTTTCTAGATAATTTTATTTCTGAAGATCCTATCATTGAAAACCCAACCAACAAGCTTGATTATTGGGTTCAAGAAAGAAGGGTTATTGCTGATTTGAATAGGGAAAAAAACCTCAGTCAGGTTCCTCTAGTCTACCTGCCAATAATGGAGGGGCCTCATGTAAGTGAGGTAAACACTTTTATCCCTGCTACTTCTCTACCATAAATTTCTTTGCAAATAATTGTGCCTATGGCACCTGTGACAGTGACCAAACAGGTGCCTACCCAAGCCACAAAATCAAGAATTTCCAAATCCAAGTCTCAAAGACCGCACTCTAGTTCCTCTCAAAAGGAACCAGTTTCAAAAACTACTAAAACCAAAGAGGGGAGTGTGAAGGGAAGTAAGTCTGATGAGGGACAGGGTGAACATAAAAAAACCCTAAGGATAAGGATGGAGAGGTGTGTGTAACCAAGCCTAGCCACACTACAGTTTCCCAACAAACTGTAGTGCTTAATAAGGATATAAGCTCACTACTAGTTTTATCCTCCCAAAAGGATATCACTATTGAAACAAACTCTCAACCAAGCGCACAGGCCAAGAGGGTTAGGGACACAGACTCACCCCAAACTTACACAATAAAGAAGAAATCTAAAACACTTGGGGTACACAGGGTGCACACACAGTGCGAACTACAGTCAAAGATTCAGTTACAACACCTTCTCAAATTCAATTTGATGTGGATCCTGTAAATGTGGAGTCGCAGCCAAAATCTCGTATAATAGAAGCACCTCATACATAAAACTCACCCATAAATTCTTTAGATGTGGATATGATTTACATATCAATTCCTGATTCTCCATCTTTAACTCTCATGGAGAAGACAAAATCTCAAGCAAGTAAGGATCATCTTCTAGATGATTTGTTGGCTCACTTGCCATTTCTTTTTGATTCTACTGAGAAATCTGTGCCAAATATTAAATCAATCACCACAGATTCTACAGTAGTTTCCACTCCAAACTCTGTCATTTCTACTATCTCGACAGATATTGTTCATCCGTTGACTAGTGATTGTATCTCGACGGATGTGCTTAACAGCAGTCATCCGTTGAAACTCTCAACTACTACCTCGACAGATGTTTCTCATCCGTTGACTATCACTGCACCACTTGAAATCTCAACTATTGTTATAAGTGCAGATGATTTAATAGTTGTACAATCACTCCAAGGATTGAGGGAATGGAGTGAACAGAGTGAGAGGTTGAGTTGCTCTCAGGCAAAAAGAGAGGAAAAGAGTGAAACCATGCAAGCTATTTCTTCCAGCTTGGATAAAGTGAGTGAGTGGAGTCCCACCTTAGAAGGTGAAGGTGAGGGTGTGAGGGTGGGAAGCCAAGGGGAACCCTTGATGCAAGAAAATAGAGAAAATGAGAGAAAAGAAGGTACTGAAGAATGGGAAGAGCCCATTGTTAGTGAGTTAAGGGATGTCAATCAGGCTAAAAAGAAACAGCTATTTCAGCAAGATTATCAAGCTGTCTTAGATTCTGTTTCTTATGAAGCTGAGGCATTTACTCACCCTTTTCCAGCTTACCAAGTTTTGGCTGAAGAGGACAATGTGGCTGCTGAGAGAATTCTCAATTTGGTGTACACAACTGCTTCCATGCAGAGAGCCAAGGATGCAATCACTGCAATAACCTCCACAGCTGGTAATGATTATAAATATCCAACTGGTGTTTCTGAAGACAGTTTTGGGGATGATGGTGAAGATGATGAAGGATATTTCATGAACATAGAGGGAGAAGCAGGCCCTAGCTTCAGTACAAACACTCCATCTGGATGTTTGGCAAAGAATGCAGTGAGCACCACTTCAAATCAACTCTCTTCAAACTAATTCATCAGACTCAGACAACTCTTCAAGCCACTAAAGATGCCAACACCAAGAGTCTTCTTCAAGTACACCTTGAGTCTCTTCAATTGCACAAAATCCAATCCCTCAAGCAAAATCAAGATGTGTCTGAGTTCAAGACATAGATTGGACAAGTCAAAAAGGACATCACTAAAAGATTGAAGTTTATGCTTCCTGCCACTACATTATTAGATATCAACAGACAATTCAGGAAAAACTCTGATCTCAGTAGCAAGGTGGATTCTTTGGACACTAGGCTAAAGACTCTAGAAACCTCTATCACTCAAATCTGAAATTTAAAGGGCTCGATAGATAGTATTATATTCTAACTGTAAAAAAAAATGGGACAGTCTCTTTCATTCTTGAACAAAAATTCATTTCTGGATTATTTTATCTATTGCAAATGGGACAGTCCTTTTACAAATGAGACAGGGTATGGGACAGTCTCTTTTAACTGCAGAATGAAAATAACAGTAAAGTAAATGCAGTATGCTGAAAAATGAATAAGTAAAAAACACCAGAAGTTTTCACTTGGTTCGGCCCCTACACCTAGTCTATGGCCTACATCCAAGTCCCAATGCCAATTAACATAGAAAATGTATTATATCAACTTTAATAAAGAACTTACAGTCTTTCCTTGATTACAAATATAGCACTTGAAAGAAACCCTTTCCCAAGCTAACTTTGCTACCTAGCCAACTGCTATTCCTGAGCCTTCTAGCTACCTTGCTATACTTTGAAATAAAGCTTTTCCACAACCCAACACAAAATTTTTATGAATACACGCAATGAATAACAATAAAATATTACAACTCAAACTAGATCTTGTTCGACTAGATTTGTATCTCGGATATAATAAACAAGAAAATGTTTTCAGATGAAGAGAAATTAACGTGAAAACATTAGTCCAATCTGAAATATTAGAGTTGTATTTAAAGACAAAGTCTAAAAGATTTTGTTTTCAAACAAGTGATAAGATAAACTTTATCAAGAACAGCTTTGAAAACATTTGAACGAGTCCTGAAGATGATAATCTGTTAGAGGATTTGTAGAAAGATAAACTTAGTTAAAGATAGAGATTTGAAAGATTCAAACTAAGTTCATGATAAGGTTTATTTGGGAAGAGATTTAAATCCAGCCAAACTAAGATATAAATTAAAAACCTAAACCTTATCTGCTAGACTTGCATTAATCTTATGAAGTAGATTTCTAGCAGTTTCCTGTAAAGTCCTATTTTTGCGTTCCACTACACCATTCTGTTGAGGAGTATGAGGAGCTGAGAATTTATGAGTAATTCCTCTCGATTTGCAGAAGGTTATAAAATTCTTCTCGAATTCACCTCCATGGTCACTACGGATAGTCTTGAGCTTATATGAATACTTAGTTTTAAGGTTAGTAATAAGATTTTAAAACTCAACGAAAGCTTCATCTTTAGTACGTAAGAACAATACCCATGTAAAATGTGAGTAATTATCAACTATAACAAATGCATAATTTTTACCTCCAAGACTTACATACCTTTCAGGACCAAAGAGATCTAGGTGAAGAAGCTGCAAAGGATCAGTTGTTGACACATAATTCTTAGCAATAAAAGATGTCTTTACCTGTTTTCCTAGCTGACATGCCGAGCAAGGTTCAACCTTCTTGAATTTCAGCTTGGGTAGACCTCGTACAAGATCATGAGAAGATATCTTCCGAAGAGGATCCATGTGAACATGACCTAGACGTCGATGCAAAAGATTCTGCTGATCTTGAACAGTAGCAAGACAAATTTCCTCCTGTTGTTCATCAAAATGTAACACGAAAATATTTCCTTTTCTTTTGGCAACTAAAGCAAATTGATTAGACTGAGTACCAATATAGCATACATCTTTATCAAATCTAACTTTATGACCAACATCGGCAAGTTGACTTACAATGATAAGATTATATTTCAAACCATCTACTAAACAAACATTAGAAATAACAAACCTGTCATTACCAATGGTGCCTTTTCCAATAATTCGGAAAGTGTTAGAATATCCAAGAGTAACTAAACCACCTTCCGTGGCAACTAGGGATAGAAACTTGGATTTATCATCAGTCATATGACGTGAACAACCACTGTCGATGATCCATTTATTTCGTGAAGCATGGACCTTCAAGCAAACCTGCAATAATTGCTTTATCTCTTAGGTACCCACTTAACCTTGGGTCCTTGTTGGTTAGTATCACAAATCTTATATAAATGTCTTTCTGATTTCTTAATCAACATCTGAACAATATTAAAAGACGCATTACCAGATTTATATCTATCAGACGATTTATTAGATGAGTTAGAAGAGTGGCCCTTGATACCACATAATCTAGATTCAAAAGTAGTGTGACCAGTTTTGCCACAATCTCGACATTACTCATAAGGCATCTTATACTTCATAGGAGCTCGCTTGTAACCACCTTGAAATGCACGTTTCTTGACTGATTCGCATCCTAATCCTCCTTTATCAAGAGAAGATTTTTGTTCACCAAGAAGAGGATTCAGAGTTCCTTCACCATGAAAGCATTTTGCTAAATCTTTTTCAAGTTGTGCCACTTTCTGCTTTAGTTTCGGAACCAAGGGGTCAGAAACACAGTCTCTTTTGACAGTTTCTGGATCAACATAGATTGACTCTTTCTTCGAAGCTTCAAGACAGACATCTTTCATCTCAATCTCATTTTTGAGATATTGGTTTTCCTCGGTAAGTTTTGAAACCTTTTTGTTGTGGATATGTTGTGAACTTGATGATTTCATTAACAAAACACCTTAGTAGATTTTACTTAATGAAAAATGTAGCACTCGACGGATAGGGAATATAGTGCTGACGGATGACTCAATATAGTCCCGACGGATGATGATCAATTATCCATCGAGTGAGTAGCTTATGTAATAATGAGTCTGTAGCACATTTTTGCATACACCTTGTTTAGATTTTGTAGTAGCACTCAAGTCATGTTGACTTTAATTAGATATACAGAATAGGTTGATTAATTGTATATAGATGATGTCTTGTAATTCTGTATAAATTAAATGAAGTCAAGTGCCAGATAGCTACTCGACGGATAAACAACAATGTCACTCGACGGATGATCAACAAGGAAACCCGACGGATGATCATGTACCCGACGGATAATCAATTCAAACATCAGTTGACAGTGACAACACAGTCACATGCGTCGAGTGTATGCAAAAGGAATGTGGAAGCCTATTCAACTGGGTTTTAGAGAACAAAGAAGCATTGCCATTTCCATGCTATTATGAAGATATTCAAAGATGCTGGAATAGAGTAATGAAGCAGCATAGTATTAGACTTGATAGGTTTTGTTTTATTATCTTGTCTTATTAATTTGTAATCTTGGTGATATATAAACCAAGAAGTAGCAAATAGAATAACAAGAACACTAAGCAAGAATATTCTTAGAGAAACATTTGTAAGATGTAATCTTAGCATTTCTTTGTAAACTTAGTTATTCATATTTATAAGCAGCTGTGAGCAAATCTTGCTACACAGAGTTCTCTTGATATAATATATATCTCTGGTGGATATATTCAAATCCACCAGAAAGTTTTTAAAGACTTGTGTTTTTAATTACTTTTGTTTTGATATTACTAACTTCTAATTTCGCACTTTGCAAATCAAACACTTATATATTATTAAGATAGAACATTTTATAATTTGAGAAAAAGGTTCAAGAATTTCATTCAACCCCCCTTCTGTAATTCTTGTTGCATTGTTAGGGACTAACAATTGGTATTAGAGCAAGCTCTTTATAAACAAAGAGTTTAAAGATCACAACAAAATAGCAAGATGAACAAGAAGGATGTTGGAGTCAAGATTCCTTTTCTGGATAAAGATAATTACCATCACTGGGAGGTAAAAATGCATCTTCACTTACTTTCTCAAGATGAGGCCTATGTAGATTTCATAGAGAGAGGCCCTCATGTAACAATGAGAGCTGCAACTGGGAATGAGCCATCAGTTCCCAAGCTAAGGCATGAATGGTCAGATCCTGATATTGAACAAGTCAGGAAGGATAAGAAGGCCATGAATATTCTGTTCAATGGAGTTGATGGTGATATGTTTGACAACATCATCAATTGCAAAACTGCCAAGGAAGTTTGGGATACAATACAGATTATCTGTGATGGCACTTAACAAGTCAGGGAAAATAAGATGTAGCTGCTAATTCAGCAATATGAGCACTTTCATAGTGAAGATAGTGAGTCTCTCACTGACATTTTTAGTAGATTTCAAAAACTACTAAATGCTCTAAAGTTGCATGGAAGGGTTTATCAGACAAAATACTCCAATCTTAAATTCCTTAGATCTCTTCCAAAGGAATGGAAACCTATGACAATCTCATTGAGAAACTCTCAAGATTACAAGGAGTTTACTTTGGAAAGACTGTATGGCATCCTGAAAACTTATGAGCTTGAAATAGAGCAAGATGAGACGATGGAGAGAGGAAAGAAGAAACGAGGACCCATTGCACTAGTCACTGAGTTAGAAAAAGAGAAGGAGATGAAGATGGAAGCTGTTGAATCAACTTGAAAGGTCTGTGAAAATAAGGGCAAGGGGCTGGTAGCAGAAAATGAAGATACTTTGAGCCAAGATAACATGGAAGATATTGATGAACATCTAGCATTTCTTTCCAGAAGATTTTCTAAGCTCAAGTTCAAGAAGAACTTTGGAGCAGCTAAGCCAAATAGAAACATGGTGGATAAATTAAAATTCAAGTGTTTCAAATGTGGCTTGGCAGGACACTTTTGCCAGTGAGTGTAGAAAGTCAGATTCCAGCAAAAAAGAAGTTTGAGCTTGTGGATTATAAACAGAAATACTTTGAGTTGCTCAAAAAAAGGAAAGGGCTTTCATTACACAAGAAAATGACTGGGCAGCAGATGGTCTGGATGAGGATGAGGATGTCAGCTATGTCAATCTAGCCCCAATGGCAAGTCTGATGAAATAGAAACAAGTTCTTCAAGTAATCAGGTAATCACCACTAACCTTGCATATTTATCTAAAGCTGAATGTAATGATGCAATAAATGACATGTCTACAGAATTATACCATTTGCGTGTTACTCTTAAGTCTCTTACTAAGGAAAATGCTAAAATCAAAGAAAACAATTTATTTTTAAGTGAGAGGAATAATATGCTAGAGTCTCAGTTCATTGAGTTTGAAAAATTAAGAATTGAGTGTAAAATTGCTAAGGATTAATTAACTGAGTCCTTGAAGAAAGAAGAGATCTTGAAGAAGCAGCTTGAATGAGAACCGAAGGTGATTAAGGCGTGGAAAACATCTAGAGATGTTCATGCTCAAATCACCAAGGTTCAAGGTATTGAGTCCTTTTGTGATGCAGCCTGGAAGAAGAATAAGGAGAAGCTAGAATCCAACTTGGTTGAGGGATTGCTAACAGATGTGGACTCGACGGATGATGAGAGTCATCCGTCGGATAACCAAAAGGATTATCCGTCGAGTGACATAAATCCTCATCCGATGGCTGTGAGCAAACCTGTGAGTAAAAACAAACTTGCCAAGCTAAATGAAAAGTATGGATCAGTTTCCAAAAACTTCATTTCAGGAGAATCTAGTGAAGTGAAGAAGGAGAAAAAGGCTAATGTTGGTCATATGACTGTCAAGCAATTGAGTGACAGACTAGAAAAGATTGAGGTTAAAACAGAGGCTAAAAGGAAAAATAATAGAAATGGTAAAGTAGGAATTAACAAGCATAACAACTACACACCTGATAAATATGCTCCAAGAAAATCTGTGTCAAGTGTGGTAGTATAAATTATTTGTCTGTTAATTGCAAAACTACCATGCCTACTTCCATATCTGTGCCACCTCATTTTCCCAACATAAATGCCATGCCTTCTATGCCTATGAATGCTATGTCTACACAGAATATGAATGAACAGTTTGCTAATATGTCATTTGCACCTAATCCTTATTATACTGTATTTAGTATGCCAAATGAGAGATTAGCATGTTTACTAATAGCATGCCTTAATGGAATAACATGTTTACTAATAGCATGACATTCCCTGTTAATCAAAATATGCATGATAATTATGCTGTAATGAATGGTTTCAAAGGTCCAACTTAAATGACTAAGGATGAATCTGATATCCCCAAGTCAAATGAGATCAAACCTAAGAAACAGAAAAAGAAAGCTAACAAGGCAGGACCCAAGAAAACTTGGGTACCAAAATCAACTTGATTTGATTTTGATATGTGTAGGGAAACAGAAAGAATCTATGGTACTTGGATAGTGGTTGTTCAAGACACATGACTGGTGATTCTACCCTGTTCACAGAGTTTAAGGAGAGAGTTGGCCCAAGTATTACTTTTGGAGATGACAACAAGGGTTATACTGTGGGATATAGCTTGATTTCAAAAGACAATGTCATCATTGAGGAGGTTGCCTTAGTGGATTGTCTCAAGCATAATTTGTTGAGTATCAGCCAGCTTTATGATAAAGGCAACTCAGTAACCTTCAACTCAGAAGCCTGTGTTGTGACTAACAAGAGGAGCAACAAAGTGGTTCTCACTGGTGTGAGAAAAGGAAATGTGTACCTAGCTGACTTCAACTCATCAAATGTATAATCTGTTACTTGTCTTCTCAGCAAAGCAAGTCAAGATGAAAGTTGGTTATGGCACAAGAAGCTATCCCATCTAAACTTCAAGACCATATATGAACTAGTAAAGAAAGAACTGGTTAGAGGCATTCCTCAAGGGGAGTTTTCTAAGGATGGACTGTGTGATGCTTTCCAGAAGGGAAAGCAAATTAAAGCATAATTCAGAAAGAAGCTTGATTCAACAATTGAAGAACCTTTGCAACTGCTACACATGGATTTGTTTGGACCAGTCAATGTGTTGTCCATTTCAAGGAAAAGATTTTGCCTAGTAATTTTAGATGATTTCTCAAAGTTCTCTTGGACATATTTTCTAAAGTCTAAAGATGTGGCTAGTGAAATCATCATCAATCACATAAGGAAAGTCAATAATCAACCTGATTTCAAAGTTAGAAGAATCAGAAGTGACAATGGAACTAAGTTCAAGAATTCTGTCATGAGAGCATTTTGTAAAGAAAATGGCATGAGTTTTCAGTAGCAAGAACTCCACACAAAAAATGGAGTAGTAGAAAGGAAGAACATATCACTTATTGAAGCTGCAAGGACATTGCTTGAAGAATCTAAATTACCAACATATTTCTGGGCTGAAGCTGTAAATACTGCATGCTACACTCAAAATATTTCTCTAATTAATCAAGCAAAATGCATGGCTCCCTATCAATTATTCAAGAACAAGAAGTCAACTCTAAATTTTCTTCATGTCTTTTGGCTGCAAATGTTATATCTTGAGAAATCAATCTGATCAGAATGGGAAGTTTGATGCTAAAGCAGATGAAGGAATTTTTGTTGGATATACTGTTGGTAAAGCATATAGAGTCTACAATCTAAGAACCAACATTGTTGTGGAATCAATACATGTTGTGTTTGATGATAAAAAGATTGAAGGACTGCAAGATGGAGATTACCATGAGAGCCTCAAATTTGACAATGTGGAGATTGTTAGTGATGACAGTGATGATGAAAGTGATCAAGAAACAGTATCAAAGGATAATGCAGAAAAATCTACTACCAATGAAGCACAAAATTCAACATTTGTCGAGTTGCATAATGCTTCATCCGTCGGGAGACAATATGCTTTATCCGTCGGGAGATAACTAGCCTCATCCTTCGGTACTCAAAATTCACCATCCATCGGGTCATCAAAAGAAGCTGGAAGTCAGAATAGACCACTTACAGAAAGTTCCCCTTTCTCAAATCAAAGATCCATTAACTCAGGGGGAGTTTCTAACAATCAAAACTCAATCACACATCAAGACAACAATGATGCCTCTTCATCAAGAGCTAATCTACCTCAACAAAGGAAATGGACAAAGGATCACCCTTTTGAGCTTATCATTGGTGATGTATCTTCTAGAGTTCAAACAAGAAGAGCAACTCAAGAAGAATGTCTATACAACAGCTTTCTTTCTAAGGAAGAACCAAAGAAGGTAGAAGAAGTTTTGTTGGATCCTGATTGGATTTTAGCTATGCAGGAGGAGCTAAACCAATTTGAGAGGAATAAGGTATGGAAGTTGGTGCCCAAGCCTAAAGGAAAGAATCCAATTGACACTAAATGGGTATTTAGAAACAAGATGGATGAAAATGGCATAGTAGTCAGGAACAAAGCTAGATTGGTTGCTAAGGGCTATTATCAACAAGAAGGAATAGATTTTGATGAAACATTTGCTCCTGTTGCAAGACTTGAAGCCATCAGAATCTTCTAAGCCTATGCAGCCCATGCTAATTTTAAAGTCTATCAAATGGATGTCAAAAGTGCCTTTCTGAATGGAGATTTGGAGGAGGAAGTCTATGTGAGTCAGCCTCCTGGTTTTGAAGATCCAAATTTTCCAGAATTTGTTTACTATCTTTTGAAAGCACTTTATGGACTGAAGCAAGCACCTAGAGCCTGGTATGACACTTTGTCAAAGTTTCTTTTAGAGAATCACTTCACTAGAGGTACTGTAGACAAAACTCTTTTCTTTAGAAATGTTAATGGCTCTAGTATACTTGTTCAAATTTATGTAGATGACATTATTTTTGGTTCTACAAATTAAAAACTTTGCAAAAAGTTTGCCAAATTGATGCAAAGTAAGTATGAAATGAGTATGATGGGAGAACCAACTTACTTTCTTGGTTTGCAAGTTAAGCAAGTTAGTGATGGAATATTCATTAGTCAAACTAAATACATTTATGATCTTTTAAAGAAGTTTGATCTAATGGATTGCACATCTGCAAAAACTCCCATGGCCACTACAACTAAGCTTGAATTAAACACTACTGAAAAGTCTGTGGATATTTCAAGTTATAGGGGAATGGTTGGCTCACTTCTGTACTTAACAGCTAGTAGGCCAGATATAATGTTTGCTACATATTTGTGTGCTAGATTTCAGGTTGATCCTAGAGAATCTCACTTAGTAGCTATTAAGAGAATTTTCAGATATCTCAAGGGAACACCAGAACTTGGCATTTGGTACCCTAGAGATTCTGGTTTTGATATAACTGGTTATTCAGATGCAGATTATGCAGGTTGTAGAATTGATAGAAAAAGTACAACAGGAACCTGTCAATTTCTAGGAAACAAGCTTGTGTCCTGGTTCAGTAAAAAGCAAAATTCAGTTTCTACTTCTACAGCTGAAGCTGAATATATTGCTGCTGGCAGTTGTTGTGCACAAATTTTATGGATGAAAAACCAATTGCTAGACTATGGTCTGCAAGTGGAAAGAATTCCCATTTTCTGTGATAACACAAATGCAATTGCCATCACTGAAAATCCAGTAAAGCATTCAAGGACAAAGCACATAGACATCAAGTACCACTTCATAAGGGAACATGTAATGAATGGTACTGTAAAACTACATTTTGTTCCAAGTGAAAAGCAGCTTGCAGATATATTTACCAAGCCACTGGATGAATCCACCTTTTAAAGGTTGGTAAGTGAGTTAGGTATGCTAAATTACTCTTAAATCTTTTCTGATAATTTGCAAGTTGTAATGCAGCCAGAAACTTAATTAATTTTTCAGTCTTGGATGAAATTTTGGCTAAGTCAAAATTTACATCTCGACGGATGATCATTATCCATCGAGTTTGATCATCCGTCGGTATACATTTTATTAATAAAATCATTTACTTTTCTGGAATATTTTATGACTCGACGGATAACTGATTTATCCTCATCCATCGAATTGTCTAAATCTTAGCCGTTAGTTCCCTGAACTTTATGCATCGAGTATACTTACAGTTTATAAGTATAACACGACGGATAATTGAAGGAATTTTTACAGTTTATTTTTAAACGGTTATTTTGGGCAATTCTTATTGGTTACTTTATTTTACTTTATTATTTTTGACAGTTATTTTTGAGATAGTATAAAAGCTTAATATATTTCCATTACTATTCTTTTATCATTCTCAAATCATTTGCTCTAAATTCTCTCTTTCTCAAAAGCAATTATCATCTCTATCTCTGCAATTTCCACTCTCTAACAATGGCACCAGTCGTCAAGATCATGTCACAAACTGGATTCATCTATGAGAAGAACAACTTCACGGCTCTAGTAAACAATGGGATTCAACAGTCTGGTGACTACTACAAAATGATGGATTTTGTGAAGAACTACAAACTCAATTATGCCATGCTAGAATCACCCACCATCTTCTGTGAGGTTGTTGAGGAAATGTGGTCAACTGCTGTGTACAACTCAACTGATAAGACCATCACACTCACTATTAAAGGTAAAGAATTATGTATTAACAGTGATGTTGTTAAAGCCTGTTTCAAAATTCCTGATAATACTGTAACTTCACCACACACAGACACTGACATTGTTAATATGCTTAACTCCATGAACTATGTACTCTCTACTTCTAAGTTAAGTAAAATTAGGAGGTTGGGTCTTAGAAAAGAATGGAGTTATCTATGTGATATAGTTACTAAGGTATTCTCAGGTAAAATTAGTAATTTTGATTCTGTCAATATCTCTATGTTTAACATGCTAGTTACTGATAAGTACTTTAACTTTAGTGATCTTGTTTTGTTTGAGTTGGGGTTTAAGTTAGGAGAGTTAAATAAGAGGGGTAAAAATGTTTACTATGCTAGATTCTTCATGATGTTAGCTAACCACCTCTCTGAGGGAATTGTGCTTGAGAACCCAACCAACAAACTAGATTGTTGGGTTCAAGAGAGAATAATTATTACAGATTTGAACAGGGCAAACCATCACAAAGAGGTTCCACTCTTCTATTTCCCTGTAATAGAAGCACCTCAAGTAAGTGAGGTAAATTCATCTGTCTCTACTCTTCCAACCTCACAAATCTCTTTGCATTCTAGTGTAGCTATGGCAATTGTGTCATTGACCCAACAGTTGCCTACCCAAGCTAGCAAATCCAAAATTTCTAACTCCAAGTCAAAGAAATCCCCCTCTAGCATCTCTCAAAAGATGCCAGTTGTAAAATACACCAAATCTAAAGAGGGGAGTGTGAAGGTGGGTCAGGTAGGTGAGGGACAGGGTGACCATAAAAAAAACCTTAAGGATAAGGTTGGAGAGGTGAGTGTTTCCCAGCCTAGCCACACTGCAGTTTCCCAACAGACTGTAGTGCTTAATAAGGAAATAAGCTCATTGCTAGTTGCATCCTCCCAAAAGGATGTGACTATTGAACAAAGCTCTCAGCCAAGAGCATAGGCCAAAAGGGTAAGGGACACAAGCTCACCCCAATCCTATACTAGAAAGAAGAAACCAAAAACCCTTGGGGATGCACAGGGTTCACACACTGTACAAACTGGTGCTAAAGACACAGTCACTGTACCTTTTCAAAGTCAATTTGATGTGGCTCCAATAAATGTGGAGTCAGAGCCAAAATCTTTAGTTATAGAAACACCCCGAACACCAAATTCTCCCACAAACTCTCTGGATATGGATATGATCAACACATCAATTCCTGTTTCCCCTTCTTTAACTCTGTTTGGGAAGCCAAAATCTATTGCAAGTGAGCATCATCTTTTGGATGATTTGTTGGCTCACTTGCCAATTCTTTCAGGAACTTTTGAGACATCTGTGCCAAAATTTTCATCAATCTGCACAGAGTCCACAATAGTTTCCATCCAAACTCATTTATTCCTACTCTCTCGATGGATATTGTTCATCCGTCGAGTAGTGATTGTATCCCAAAGGATAAGCTTAATAACACTTATCCGTCGGATAGTCAAACTGCTAACTCGACGGATATCCCTTATCTCTCGAGTGTCTCTGCACAGCTTCCAATTTCATCAATTATCTCAAGTGCAGAAGACTTAGTGGTAGTATAATCACTCCTAGGATTGAGGGAAGGGAGTGAACAGAGTGAGGGTCTGGGTTACTCCCAGGAAAAAGGAGAGGAAAAGAGTGAAAATATGCAATCCAGTTCTTCAGGATTGGCAAAAGAGAGTGTGTGGAGTCCCACCTTAGATGGTGAAGGTGAGGGTGTGAGGGTGGGGAGCCAAGGTGAGATCTTGATGCAATAAAAGAGAAAAAATGAGAGAAAAGCAGGTACTGAAGATATAAGGATGAATGTTATTGTAAGTGCGTTAATGAATGTCCAGGATGCAGACATGGAGGGACTATCTCAGCAACCTCAAGTTGTTATAGATTCCACCTCCCTTAATGCTGAGACATTTACTCACCCTGTTCCAGCATATCAACTTCTAGCCGAACAGGGCAATGACAATGCAGAAATGATGCTTAACTTGGTGCACACCATACAGTCAATGCTAAGGGCTAAGGATGCCATCACAGCTTTGCCCTCTACATCTTGTGATGTTGATTATGAGACTAGTGGTTCAGAAGATTTCTTTGGAGGTGAAGGTGGAGATAGTGAAGAAGAGCCATTGGACATAGGGGGAAGTAGGTTCTAGTTCAAGATCAGGCATGCCATCTTGGGCAATTTCAAAGCACTGTGATGAACACTACTTCAAGACAAACCTGATTCGACTCATAAAATCAGACAAATTCTGCTCTTCAAACCACCACAAATGCCAACACCAAAAAGCTCCTTCAAGCACATCTTGCTTCTCTACAACTACAACAAATTCAAGGTTTTCAACATGCTCGAGATGTCAACACTATTAAAGGTGATATTGATGAGATGAAAAAGGCCATTTCAGACAAGATGGACTCTAAACTTCCAGAAGCTACAATGTTTGACATCAAGAGACAACTCAGGAAAAATTCTGATCTTGCCACAAAGATAGATGTCTTAGATACAAGAATGTCAGCAATGGAAGCATCTCTAACAGCAATTCATCTACACCAAGCTCAATAGACAGACTTGCTTCGGAAACTGATGGCTGCATAGACCTCCTCTACTGAACTTGCTGATAATAAAAAGGGGGAGAAAGAGAATTCTAGGAGTGAGGGGGAGCAAAAAGTGCTCAATATTGAAGTTAGCAAAGTAATTGTGCCTTCAATTACTATCACCAAGCCACCAGCCAAATATAACATTAATTTGATAAATAAAGCAGCAGCCAATTTAAGAGCAGCTGAAAAGGAGCAGTTGATTCCAATCAACTAGGAGAAAATTGATGAGGACATTCAAAAGAAGTTTGGGCTAGCAAAGAAGCCAAAAAAGTCAGCCATTCATCACTCTCAAGTAAGGCAAATCTCTGTGAATGAAATGAGCATGAACTGTCTGGAAAGAGGATAGCCATCCTGCATCAAATCTCCAAAGGCTGAAGTACTTTTGAAGCCAAGGGTGAATTATCCAAGAACCTCACTAAAGAACCCTTTGGACACAGTGTATGAGACACCTAAGCCTGATGAGAAGAAACTGTTGTCAAGATCCATTGCCTTATACAAGGATCCAGCTGATTCAGCTTTAAAAAGGAGAATTGCTAAAGTTTTCAAGAATGGTAAAGAAATTTGAGTGGTGGCTGGACATCCTCAATTTGCTGAACCAATGAGAGAAAAAAGGCAAGATTGAAGAAAGAAAAGAAGCAAGCTGCTCTAGATACTAAAAGGCTAAACAAAAGAAAGAGCAAGCTACTATCTTGGCCAAGCTACAAGCTGTGAAACCAACACAACAAATTCCTACTCAGCCATCTGAAATCACTGAATCTCAAGATCCAAAGAAGCAAGTTGAACGACAACAGAAGAAATCTCACAGATACAAGGAATTGACCAAAAGAACCAAAAGGAAATTGAACTTTGCTGGTAAGGAATTGGAGGATCAGTTTTCCAAGGAATCAACTCAAACTACAACTCAAGCATCAAAACCCTCTGTGGTATTTGAAGACATTAAGGTGGTGGATCCTTACAGGAACATTCATGGTGAACCTATTGTGCCTAAGGATGAACCAATAGACTGGGAAAGTCTACCAATTCCTGACTTCAATTTGCCAATCCTTAACAAGCCAAAGAGAACAAAGTCAAGAGCAGTCAAGAAAGTGAAGTTGTCCCCTCTCAAATCCAAATCTCTAATCAAAGCTCAATATAAAGTCAACAAGGGAGATTACATGTACTTATGTGACATCAAGGAATTCTATGATCTAAATCTCTATCTAGATGAACTGAAAGAAGTTAGAGGGATTAATGCCTACAGGAATCTACCTGAAAGGTTAGTTTTCAAGTACACGGGAGGAAAGGAGATTCAATGGCCACTTCACAGAATCCTTCAAGAAAGCCAATCTGTGCTGATAAAGGTTTATTCATCATTCAAGAAGAACTTTGGATTCAATGTAACTGCAAGAAGACTAGTTCTAAAGAAGATTGAAGAACTGAGGAGTATTAGAGCTAAAGATGCACTCCCAAAGACTCTAACTATTCCTTACACATGAAGTAGAGTGCATCTAAGGCCCTACTGGCTGATGGAGTTCATGGATGACAAAGGAGTTAGAAGATTTTTCAGATTAGAAGACCAATTGAGCATCTCTAGCAATGAGACTCTTTTGGAGATGCAAGAAAAGCTAAATTTCTCAGAGTCTAATGAACTGGAATTCCACAGACAACTCCAAAATCAGATAGAAGAAAACAACAGAAAGCTTGGAAAGAGATCCAGACCTTCAAGGAACTAGATAAATCTAATCAGGCTAGAGGAGCATCTTGAAAATGACTGTGAGCTAATCTTTGTGCATTTTGTTATTTGAAGCACTTTACAGTTTATCTACTTACTTTTAAAGTTTTATTTTCAGGGTGTTTTGTTATCATCAGGTTTCTCTTAATTTATGGCTACAATTCCAGTAGACATAAATTGGGAGAGATTGTTATGGATATGTTGTGAACTTGATGATTTCATTAATAAAACATCTTAGTAGATTTTACTTAGTAAAAAATGTAGCACTCGACGGATAAGGAATATAGTCCCGACGGATGACTCAATATAGTCCCGACAGATGATGATCAATTATCCATCGAGTGAGTAGCTTATGTAATAATGAGTCTGTAGCACATTTTTGCATACACCTTGTTTAGATTCTGTAGTAGCACTCAAGTCATGTTGACTTTAATTAGATATACAGAATAGGTTGATTAATTGTACATAGATGATGTCTTGTAATTCTGTATAAATGAAATGAAGTCAAGGGCCAGATAGCTACTCGACTGATAAACAACAATGCCACTCGATGGATGATCAACAAAGCAACCCGATGGATGATCATGTACCTGACGGATAATCAATTCAAACATCAGTTGACAGTGACAACACAGTCACATGCGTCGAGTGTATGCAAAAGGAATGTGGAAGCCTATTCAACTGGGTTTTAGAGAACAAAGAAACATTGCCATTTCCATGCTATTATGAAGATATTCAAAGATGCTGGAATAGAGTAATGAAGCAGCATAGTATTAGACTTGATAGGTTTTGTTTTATTATCTTGTCTTATTACTTTGAAATCTTGGTGATATATAAACCAAGAAGTAGCAAATAGAACAACAAGAACACTAAGCAAGAATATTCTCAGAGAAACATTTGTAAGCTATAATCTTAGCATTTCTCTGTAAACTTAGTTGTTCATATTTGTAAGCAGCTGTGAGCAAATCTTTCTACACAGAGTTCTCTTGATATAATATATATCTCTGGTGGATACATTCAAATCCACCAGAAAGTTTTTAAAGACTTGTGTTTTAATTACTTGTGTTTTGATTTTACTAACTTCTTATTACGCACTTTGCAAATCAAACACTTATATATTATTAAGATAGAATATTTTATAATTTGAGAAAAAGGTTCAAGAATTCCATTCAACCCCCCTTCTGTAATTCTTGTTGCATTGTTAGGGACTAACACTTTTCAAGCAAATATTTGTTTTCTACAGCCAAGGCTTCATCCTTCATGGGATCATCCATTTCACTAAGAACTTCACTTAATGCTTATTTTAAATAAGAATTCTTTTCTCTTAGCTTCTTAACCTGGACCTGCAAGTTCAACATAGATGAAGATATATTTGAATTATATTTTATATTCTGTACCTCATCATTGTCACTAGAGCTGTCCTCGAGTCCTGCAAAGCAGAGTTGAGCAACTTCATCATCTGAATCAATCTCAACATCAGATTCATCACCACTCCAAGTGATTAATGCCTTCTTTTTGTTCTTCAGCTTGTAACAATCCTTTTTGAAGTGCCCTTTCTTTCCATATTCAAAACATGTGTCCTTGATTTGATTTGTTTTATCCTCCTTGCTAGGATTAGATTTGAAGTCCTTCTTTGGGAACTGTGACTTCATAGGTCGTTTAGAGGCATACCGTTTGGCAATAAATTTATGAAACTTCTTGGTTAGAAGAGCAATCTCTTCATCAGAATCATCAGGAGACTCATCAGCTTCGGCATTGAGTGCAAGAGTCTTTTTACAAGGAGCTTCATCTTCCTCATCATATCTACGTAGTTGATTTTCGAATTCTTCCAATTCACTGAAGAGTGTTAAAGTGTCCATAGTCGAAATAAGTGTTGAGTCCTGCAGAATGGTAACTTTTGGAGCAAACTTCTTTGGCATTGCCGTGAGGATTTTTCTATTGATTTCAGATTAAGGAATGATCCTTTCCAAAAGTGAGATAGATTTCATAAGTGTCGAGAATCTTCCTAGAGCATCACGTACGCATTCATCTCTTTCCAACCTGAACTTTCATAATCACTCATTAGCATACTTAATTTGACTTCACGTACCTTAAAAGTGCCTTCGTGGCTGACTTTTATTGTATCCCAGATCTGTTTTGCATTAGTACAGGAAGATACTTTTCATAAATTGGTAGCTACCATTCCATTAAGAAGCGAGTTCATAGCTTTAGCATTAGAATTCATTCCATTCACTTCTTCAGGAGAAAGATTCTTGAGGGGTTTGGCCTTGCCATCTTTCATAGGAATTGTGAAACCATTCTCAATAGCATCCCATTCAAAAGTATCACACTGAAGAAATATCTTCATCCGGAATTTCTAGTCATTGTAGTTTTCAGCACCTTGGAGCAGTGGTGGATAGTTATTTGAATATTTATCTGGTTGAGCCATGGATCGCTAGCAAAATAAAAACTAAAAAGAGAATTAAATGCACCTGATCTGATACCAAGTGAAATTTAAAGGGCTCGATAGATATTATTATATTCTAACTAGCAAAAAAAATGGGATAGTCTCTTATGCAAATTGGACAATCTCTTTACAAATGAGACAGGGTATGGGACAATCTCTTTTAACTGCAGAATGAAAATAACAGTAAAGTAAATGCAGTATGCTGAAAACTGAATAAGTAAAAGACACCATAAGTTTTCACTTGGTTCGGCCCCTACACCTTGTCTATGGCCTACATCCAAGTCCCTATGCCAATTACCATAGAGAATGTATTATATCAACTTTAATAAAGAACTTACAGTCTTTCCTTGATTACAAATATAGCACTTGAAAGAAACCCTTTCCCAAGCTAACTTTGCTACCTCGCCAACTGCTATTCCTGAGTCTTCTAGCTACCTTGCTATACTTTGAAATCAAGCTTTGCCACAACCCGGCACAAAATTGATATAAATACAAGCAATGAATAACAATAAAATATTACAACTCAAACTAGATCTTGTTCGACTGGATTTGTATCTCGGATATAATGAACAAGAAAATGTTTTCAGATGAAGAGAAATTGACGTGAAAGCATTAGTCCAATCTAAAATACTAGAGTTGTATTTATAGAAAAAGTCTAACAGATTTTGTTTTCAAACAAGTGATAAGATAAACATTATCAAGAACAGCTTTGAAAACATTTGAACGAGTCCTGAAGATGATAATCTGTTAGAGTATTTGTAGAAAGATAAACTTAGTTAAAGATAGAGATTTGAAAGATTCAAACTAAGTTCAAGATAAGGTTTGTTTGAGAAGAGATTTAAATCCAGCCAAACTAAGATATACATTAAAAACCTAAACCTTATCTGCTAGACTTGCATTAATCTCAGATAGATCTTGTCAAATTATTCTGTTGCATTTAGATAATCAATTCTGTTGTATCATCATCAGAAACCATGAAGCTAACAAAATCCAACTTCATCAAGCTCAACAAATACTGCTTCTTCTGAAATTGGTGGTTGTACAAACCTCAACCTCTGCTCAACTTGATGCTAACAAAAAGGGGGAGACAGACTCTATCATTACAGTTAGTCAGGGAGAGTCAGCTAATGAGGGGGAGAAAGTGTTGAACATCAATGTCAGCAAGGTAGTAGTTCCACCAGTTACCTTCACAAAGCCACTAATGCTAGACAACATTGATTTAATCAATATAGCAACAACTGAATTGGACTTGAGTGAAAAATGGAAGAAGATTGATGACAAGATTGAAAAGAAATTTGGTTCAACTGAGAAATAAGACAAAGTCTTCTCTCATTTTTCTCAATTGAGACCAATTTCAGCAAATGACATGAGCTTAAGGAACATGGAAAGGGGTCAACCCTCATCAATTAAATCTCCAAAGGCCAATGTGATTTTTCAACCAAAGAGGAACTATCCAAAGAACTCAGACAAAAATCCATTGGACCTGGTCTATGAAACTCCCAAGCCTGATGAGAAGAAGCTTCTTGGAAGGTCTATTACTTTCTTTAAAGATCCCAGAGATTTAGTCTTAAAGAAAAAGATTGCCAAAATCTGCAGAAATGACAAAATGATCTGTGTGGTGGTCGGACATCCACAATTTACATATGCTAAGAAAGAAGAAAAGGTGAGGCTCAAACAACAATAAAAGCAAGCTGCTTTAGATGCCAAGAACCAAGCTAAGAAGCCTGCAACCACAAAATTTGTAATGCCCACTGTGACAGCTAAGACTCAGATTGAAGAAAAGCAAGAAGAACTAAAGCACATTAAGAAACAAAGGTACAAGCTCAAACCAAAGAGGAGGCTGAATTTTAATTAAGACAAGAATGAATATATGCCAACCCAATCTACTACCTCAAGTCAAAAAACCATGCCCACAATAGAGCAGGCTGAATTCAAGGTTTATCATGACATGAACTTTCATGGTGAAACCATAATTCCCAAGTATGAACCTATAGATTGGGAAAGCCTACCACTTCCTGACCTAAACATTCCAATCCAAACCAAGCCAAGGAAAAGAAAGAAGAGAGCAATCAAAAAGGTCCAGCCTGTCAGACTTCAATCCAAAGCATTAGCCAAACCCAAACCAGCTGTCAACAAGGGAGATCAACTCTTCATATGTGACATCAAGGAATTCTCAGACATAAATCTCTATCTGGATGAGTTAGAAGAAGTTAGAGCCATTGATGCTTACAAACATCTTCCAGAGAGATTAGTCTTCAGGTACAAGGGTGGAAAAGAGCTAACTTGGTCTCTTCACAGAGTTCTCAATGAAGGTTATTCTGTACTGGTGAAAATTTTCTCCTCAATAAAGAAGAATTTTGGATTCAACATTGTTGCAAGAAAATGGTACTAAATAAAATTGAGGAGATAAGGAATAGCTGGAGAGGACCAAATGCACTTCCAAGAGTCCTAACAATTCCATATACAGGAAGTAGAGTGCATTTGAGGCCCTACTGGCTGATGGAGTTCAAAGATGAAAAATGCACCAAAAGATTCTTCAGATTGGAAGATCAACTAAAGATTTCAAGCAATGAAACTCTCATGGAGATGCAAGAAAAGCTGGATTAGACAAATGAAGATGAATCTGAATTCTACAGGCAACTTCAACACTAGATTGAAGAAAATAATGAAAAATTGGGTAAGAGGTTCAGACAGCCATGGAAATAAGTAATATTTGTTCAGTCTAGAGGAGCACCTTCAAAATGGCTTATAAGATTCTCTGTAAACCTTCCTCTACATAATTTTCAAAATGTTTGTAGCACTTGTTAATTTTATCTACTTTTAATCAGTCTGTATTCATTCGGTGTTTTGTTTTCATCAAGTTTCTCTTAATTTATGCCTACAATTTCAGTAAACATAAATTGGGGAAGATTGTTAGGAATATGTTGTGTACTTGATGATAAGTTAAACAAAACACCTTAGTAGATTTAATTTAGTGGTTTTGTAGCTTTCAACGGATGATCACTTTAACATCCGTTGAAAGGGTAGCTTATGTAAAAATAAGTTTAGTAGCACATTTCTGTATATTGTAATGCCTTAGAAAACTGGATGTTGTAGAATGTTTTAAGTCATGTTGACTACTAGATTGATATGCAAGATAGGTTGGCCAATTGTAAATATTAGATGCCTTGTAATCTTGTATAAGTGAAATAGAGTTAACTGCTGTGAAAAGACTCTCAACGGATGTTCCACAAGGTTTCAACGGATGATGAACTAGAGCTTCAACGGATGTTCAACAAGACTCACAACGGATGATCCAACAAAGTTTCAACAGATGATCCCACAGAGTTTCAACGGATGATCTAACTGAGTTTCAACGGATGAACAAATTCAAAAGAGCAGTTGATAGTGACTTGACAGTCACGTGCATTGAGTGTATGCAAATGGAATGTGGTAGCCTATTTACAGGTTTTAGAGAACAAAGAAGCATTTCAATTTCCATGCTAAACTGAAGATATTCAAAGATGCTGGATAGAGAAATGAAGGAGCATGAAATTAGATTAGAAATATTTTGTCTTATTTGTTTGTCTTTTTATCATGTAACTTGGTGATATATAAACCAAGGGTAGCAAGTAGAACAATTATTGAAGTTAGAAAGCAATTACCAGAGAAATAGAAAAAGCTACATCTGTAAAGAATTTCTCTATTCTTCGTAAGTTCAACTTATAAGCATCTGTGTGCAAATCTTGCATCACAGAGTTCTCATATTAATATATATCTTTGGTGGATAAATTCAATCCACTAGAAATTTTTAAATACTTGTATTTGATTACTTTGTGTTTGATTTCTTCAATACTTTCATTCCGCACTTCAGCTAAATCAAACATTGTTATATATTCATAGTAGAATAGTTCTTAAACTTTAAAAAATATCCAAAATTATATTCAACCCCCCTTATGTAATTCTTTGTTAGATTGTTTGGGAATAACATAAATTTGTCTTAATAGTGTGAAGTACTTCACAGATTTGTCTTGCTTTCCAATTGGACCAAATACATTTTCAATCCTTTCATCAATCTTCTTGATTTGTTCATTCAACCTGAGCTCATCCCCTGCAATGTTAATCAAATCAATGCTGTCTAGAACTGGTGGCTTTGAGAAAGTAATGGTTGGATCAATTACTTTGCTGACTTATATGTGCACATCCTTCTCCCACTTACTAACTTGAACAGTTGCATCTTTCTCCCCCTTTTTGTTATCCTCAAGTTGATAAGGGTTGGAAGTTTGAGCAGCCACCAATTGTTGTAGCAATTGAGTTTGAGTTTGTTGATGTGAGAGAATTTGAGCAACTGAATTCTCCACTTTTGACAGTCTTGAACCCGGATCCTCAACTTTGTTATTCAAGTCATACTCTTTCCTGAGATTTTGACTGAGACCGGTCATTGTAGTCTCAGAAAGTTTAGCATCTAGTCTCTTATAGATATCTTGCTTGATTGGGTTAGACAAACCTCACTCTCCTTATCTTTAGGGTTTCTTTGATGTTCACCCTGTCCCTCACCTGTATCACCACCTTGCACACTCCCCTCTTGTGTTTTGGTAGTTTTTGAAACTAGTTTCTTTTGAGAGGAACTAGAGTGGGGTTTCTTTGACTTGGATTTCGAGATTTTGGATTTTGTGGCTTGGGTACGAATCTGTTTGGTCACTTTCATAGATGTCATAGCCACAATTATTTACAAAGAAACTTGAGGTTGGGGAATAGTAGAGACATACACATTTACCTCACTTACCTAAGGTGCCTCCATGATTGGCAAGTATTTGAGAGGCACATCATTGTGGAGATTGTTCCTGTTAAGATCAGCAAGAACCCTCTTTTCTTGGATCCAACAATCTAGATTATTTGTTGGATTCTCGATTAAGAGGTCTTTAGACACATGGTTTACTGTCATCATAATAAATCTAGCATAGTATATGTTCTTAGACCTTTTCTTACTGTCTCCTAATTTATACCATAATTCATACATGACAGAACTGCTAAAATTGAAGTACTTATTACTCAAAAGCAAGTAAAGCATGTTAACAATAGAGTAACTAACAACATCAAAATTGTTAATCTTTCCTAGAAAAAGCTTTAACAAAAGAGTCACAAAGAAAGCTCCATTTTTTTCTAAGGCCCATTCTCCTAAACTCACCTTACTTGGCAGGATTAAGAGAATAACATATAGAAACAATCATGTTGCTCACCTCTGTGTCTATTTGTGGGACAAGTGTGTTATTTTCAGGAAATTTAAAGCAAGGTTGAATCCCATCACAGTTAATACAATAGTCATTACCTTTGAGAGAAAAGGCAATGGTCTTATCTTTTGAGTTGTACACTGTAGTAGTCCAAATATCATCCACAACTTTACAGTAGATAACGGGAGATTCAAGCATTGCATAACTTAGCTTGCAACTTCGAATGAAGTCCATCATCTTGTGATAGTCCTCAAAAGCAGCAATCTCCTTGTTTACCAGTGCTACAAAGTTGTTCTTTTCATACATAAATCCTGATTGAGACATGATTTTGACTACATGTGTCATTGTTCTGATTAGTAGTAGTGACATAGAAAGGGGGGTTTTTGCTTTGGAGATGAAGAGAGTTAAAATCGCTTTAAGAAAGATAAAAGTAAAATGAAAAATGATATGGGGCTTTTATACTTTCTCAGAAATAAACAAGTGAAAATTATAAAGTACCCAATGAAATTTTCCTAAAATAGCCATTTAAAAATAAAATAAAATGTAGTTATTCTAGAGGCTATCCATCGAAATATACTTACAGACTATAAGTAAATTTGATGGATAAGAAATAGAATTAACGGCTATGATTGAAGCAATTCGACGGATGAAGATAAAACAGATATCCGTTGAGATAAAATGTACCCAAAAAAATATTTGATTTTCAACAGATAATGAAATTCAACAGATATTCATTTTCAACGGATAATGAACATCCGTCGAGATGTAAATTTTGACTTAGCCAAAATTTATCTTAACAAGAAAAATTAAATTTGATTCTGGCTACATTACAAGTTGCTTAGACATCAAAAGAATTCATACAAAATTAAGCATACCTAACTCACTTACCAACCTATTAAAGGTGGACTCATCAAGTGGCTTGGTAAAGATGTCTGCAATTTGCTTCTCACTTGGAACAAAATAAAGTTCCAATGTACCATTCATGACATGTTCTCTAATGAAGTGGTACTTGATGTCAATGTGCTTGGTCCTGGAATACTGCACAGGATTTTCAGTAATAGCATTGAGACTTGTGTTGTCACGGAAAATTAGAATTTTGTCCATTTGTAGACCATAATCCAGTAATTGATTTTTCATCCATAGAATCTGTGCACAACAACTACCAGCAGTAATATATTCAGCCTCAGCTGTAGAAGTAGAGACTGTATTTTGTTTCTTACTAAACCAGGACACCAACTTATTTCCTAGAAATTGACAGGTTCATGTTGTACTTCTTCTATCAATTTTACAACCTGCATAATCTGCATCTGAATAACCAATTATATCAAAACCACAATCTCTAGGATACCAAATGCCAAGTTTTGGTGTTCCTTTGAGATATCTGAAAATTCTCTTAATAGCTACTAAATGAGATTCTCTAGGATTAGCTTGAAATCTAGCACAAAAATAAGTAGAAAATATTATATCAGGCCTACTAGTTGTTAAATATAAAAGTGAGCCAACCATGCCTCTATAGCTTGAAATGTCCACAGACTTTTCAGTATTGTTCAATTCAAGTTTTGTGGCAGTGGCCATGGGAGTTTTTGGAGATGTGCAATCCATTAAGTCAAACTTCTTTAAAATATCATAAATATATTTGGTTTGACTAATGAATATTTCATCACTAACTTGCTTAACTCGTAAACAAAGAAAGTAAGTTAGTTCTCCCATCATGCTCATTTTATACTTACTTTGCATTAGTTTGGCAAACTTTTTGCAAAGTTTTTCATCTGTAGAGACAAATATAATATCATCTATATCAATATAAACAAGTATACTAGATCCATTAACATTTCTAAAGAAAAGAGTTTTATCAACGGTATCTCTTATGAAGTGATTTTCTAAAAGGAACTTCGACAAAGTATCATACCAGGCTCTAGGTGTTTGCTTCAAACCATACAATGCTTTCAAAAGATAGTAGACAAAATCTGGAAAGTTGGGGTCTTCAAAACCAGGAGGCTGACTGACATAGACTTCCTCCTCCGAATCTCCATTCAGAAATGCACTTTTGACATCCACTTGATAGACCTTGAAATTGGCATGAGCTGCATATGCTAGAATAATTCTGATGGCTTCAAGTCTTACAACAGGAGAAAATGTCTCATCAAAATCTATTCCTTCTTTTTAAAATATCCCTTAGCAACCTATCTAGCTTTATTTCTGACTACTATGCCATTTTCATCCATCTTGTTTCTGAATACCCATTTGGTGTCAATAGGATTTTTTCCTTTAGGTTTGGGTACTAGCTTCCATACCTTATTCCTTTCAAATTGGTTTAGCTCTTCTTGCATAGCTACAACTCAATCAGGATCTAACAGAGCTTCATCTACCTTTTTAGGCTCTTCCTGATACAGGAAGCTGCTGTATAAACATTCTTCTTGAGTTAGTTTCCTGTTTGCACTCTTGAAGTTGCATCACCAATAATTAACTCAAATGGGTGATCTCTAGTCCATTTTCTCTATTGTGGTAGATTAGCTCTATATGAAGAGGCCGCAAAGTTATCTTGATGTGTGACTGAGTTTTGATTAGAAGAAACTCCCCCCGAGTTTGTGGATCTTTGACTTCAAGTTGGGGTCCTTTCTGTATGTGATCCGTTTTGACTTTTAACTCCTATTGATGGCTCAACGGGTATCTTTGTCTTTCTACGGATGATGCAGTTTGTCTTTTAAAAGATGATGCATTTTGTCTCTCGACGGACATTGAATTATGTGCTTCATTTGTTGTTGATTTTTCTGCATTATCCTTAGAGGTTATTTCTTGATCACTTTCATCATCACTATCATCACAGTTCATCACAACATTTTCAAATTTGAGGGTTTCATGGAAACCTTTATCTTGCAGTCCTTCAATCTTCTTATCATCAAATACAACATGTACAGATTTCATAACAATGTTGGTTCTTAGATTGTAGACTCTGTATGCTTTTCCAACTGCATACCCAACAAAAATACCTTCATCTGCTTTGGCATCAAACTTTCCATGCTGCTCAGTTTGATTCCTTTGAAATATAGCATTTGCATCCAAAGACATGAAGAAAGTGTAGTGTTGGATTCCTCTTCTTGAACAATTGATAAGGAGTCATGTATTTTTCTTGATTAACCAAAGAAATATTCTGAGTGTAGCATGCAGTATTTACAGCTTCTGCCCAAAAGTAAGTTGGAAACTTTGATTCTTCTAGCATTGTCCTTGCAGCTTCAATAAGAAATCTGTTCTTTCTTTCCATCACTCCATTTTGTTTTGGAGTCTTTGCTGCTGAAAATTCATGCACGATTCCATTTTCTTCACAAAACAACCTCATCACAGTATTCTTGAACTCAGTTCCATTGTCACTCCTGATTCTTCTTACTTTTAGATCAGGATGATTGTTGACTTGTCTAATATGATTGATAATAATTTCAGTAGCTTTATCTTTAGATTTGAGAGAGTATGTCCAAGTGAACTTTGAGAAATCATCCACAATCACTAGGCAATATCTTTTTCTTTGAGATTGACAATACATTGACTGGTCTAAACAAATCCATGTGCAATAGTTGCAGAGGTTCTTCAATTGTAGATTCAAGCTTCTTTTTGAATGATGCCTTGATTTGCTTCCCTTTATGACAGGCATCACACAGTCCATCCTTTGAGAACTCAACTTGAGGAATGCCTCTTATAAGATCTTTCTTGAATAATTGATTCATAGTCTTGAAGTTCAGATGGGACAGTTTCTTGTGTCATAGCCAACTTTCATCTTGACTTTCTTTGATGAAAAGACAAGTAATAGATTTTGCATTTGTTGAGTTGAAGTTAGCTAGATACACGTTCCCTTTTCTTACTCTAGTGAGAACCACTTTGTTGTTCTTTTTAATTGTAACAACACATACTTCAGAATTGAATGTTACTGAGTTGCCTTTATCAGAAAGCTGGCTGACACTCAAAAGATTATGTTTGAGTCCATCCACTAGACTAACTTCTTCAATGATGACATTGTCTTTAGAAATTAAGCCATATCCCACAGTATAACCTTTGTTGTCATCTCCAAAAGTAATACTTGAGCCAGCTTTCTCCTTGAACTCAGTGAGCAGGGTAGAATCTCCAGTCATGTGCCTTGAGCGACCACTATCCAGATACCAAAGATTTTTTCTATTTCCATGCACATATAAAAATCAAATCAAGTTGATTTTGGTACCCAAGTTTCCTTGGGTCCTGCCTTGTTAGCCTTCTTTTTAGGTTTCTTAAGATTGTCCTCATTTGACTTAGGTGAATGAGATTCAACCTTGGTCATTATAGTAGGGCTTTGAAAACCATTCACATTAGCAGAATTATCATGCACAAGTTCATTAACATAAAATGGCATATTTTGTGCAAATTATGTTATTCCAGTATGGCATGCTAAATGGCATTTGAGGCATACTAAATGCCGCATTGTAAGAATTTTGTGCAAATGGCATATTAGCAAACTCTGCATTCAAATTTTGTGCAGACATGACATTCATAGGCATTGTGGGCATGCTAGGAAATGAGGGTGGTGGAGACATAGGTGCAGGCATAGCAGATTTACAATTAACAGACAAGTGTTTAACACTACCACACTTAACACAGCTTTTTATAGGTGCATATTTATCAGGTGTGTAGTTTTTATGCTTGATAATTCCTACTTTCCCATTCCTGTTATTTTTCCTTTTTGATTTTATTTTAACCTTAATTTTCTCTAGTCTATCATTTAGTTGCTTCATTGACAAATGACCCATATTGACTCTTTTGTTCTCCTTGATATGACTTGATTCTCCTGAAACAAAGTTCTTGAAAATTGATCCATACTTCTCATTGAGTTTAGACAACTTGGCTTTACTGATTGGCTTTCTTTCACTCGACGGATGTGGTTCTTTTTTATCTCTCGACGGATAATCTTCATTATCCATTGAATACACATCCGTTGAAAGTCCTTCTGTCAAAACATGATCCAGTTTCTCCTTATTCTTTTTCAAGGCTTCTTCACAAAATGACTCTATGCCTTGAACTTTGGCAATTTGGGCATGGACATCTCTTGATGATTTCAAGGCCTTGATTACCTCTTGCTCTCGTTCAACCTGCTTTCTTAAGATCTCCTCTTTTTTTAAGATTCAGTCAGTTATTCCTTAGCAATTATACACTCTATTTTTATTTTCTTAAACTCAATAAATTGAGTTTCTAACACAGTATTTCTTTCATTAAAAAAAAATTCCTTAATTTTTGTGTTTTCTTTAGTGAGAGATTTGAGTGTAACACGCAAGTGATATAATTCTGTGGATATGTCATTTATTGCATCATTAAACTCATCTTTAGAAAGATGTGCTAGATTAGTAGTGATTACCTGATTGCTTGAAGAAGTAACTTCTGCTTCATCTGATTTGACCATTAGAGCTAGATTGACATAGCTTGTTTCTTCATCATCATCTACCCCATCACCTGTCTAGTCATTATCTTGAGTCAAGAAATCCCTTTCCTTTTATTTGAGCAATTCAAAGTATTTCTTTTTATAATCCACAAGCTCATATTTCTTTCTTTTAGAATCAGGCTTTCTGCATTCACTTGCAAAATGACCACTCAAGCCATATTTGAAATATTTGAATTTGGATTTATCCACCATGTTTCTATTTGGCATGGCTTCTCTAAAGTTCTTTTTGAATTTGAGCTTGGAAAACATTCTTGACAAGAAAGCTAGATGTTCATCTATGTCTTCCATTTCATCCTGACTAAGATGTTCTTCATGCTCAGCCACTAGCCCTTTTCCTTTGCCTTCACAAAACCTGGAGTTTGGTGCAGATTCCACAGCTTTAACCTTCATCTCCTTCCCTCTCTCTTGTTTTGCTACTAGTGCTATAGATCCTGCCTTCTTCCTTCCTTTCTCTATTTGCTCATCTTGTTCTAACTCAAGTTCCCATACAGTCTCTCCAAGGTGAACTCCTTGTAATCTTGTGAATTTCTGATAGAGACAGTCATAGGCTTCCATTCCTTTGGTAGAGATCTAAGGAACTTCAGGTTTGAATCTTTGTCTTATAGACCCTTCCATGCAGCTTTAGTGTATTTAGTAGTTTTTAAAATCTACAAAAGATGTCACTTAAAGATTCACTGTCTTCACAATGAAAATGATCATATTGCTAGATTAGAAGTTGCATCTTGTTTTCCCTTACTTGTTAAATTGTATCCCAAATTTCATTAGCAGTCTTGCAGTTGATGACATTGTCAAACATATCTCCATCAAGACCATTGAACAGAATTTTCATAGCCTTTTTATCTTTATATACTTGCTCTATATCTTCATCTGTCCATTCTTCTTGTGGCTTTGGAACTGTTGACTCATTGCCTACAGCTCCTTCAATATCTGTAGCGGCTCTTCGAGGAATATGAGGGCCTTTCTCAATGCAATCAACATATCTTTAATCTTGAGAGAGAAGATGCAGGTGCATTTTCACCTTCCAATGGTGATAGTTGTCTTTATCCAAGAACGGGATCTTCACTCCAACATCCTTCCTGCTCATCTTGTTAGTTGCCTTGATCTTTAAACTATTAGTGTGTCAAGAGCTTGCTCTGATACCAATTGTTATTCCTAAACAATCTAACAAGTAGAATTACAGAAGGGGGGTTGAATGTAATTCTTGGTTCTTTTTTATCTTTTAAAAACTTCTTACAAATATAATATAACTTTGTGTGAATAAGCTAAGTACGGATAAGAAATATTCGAATATTCAAACACAAAGTAAATAAACAAGGATGTTTAAAACTTTCTGGTGGATTGTTGTTTCCACCAGAGATATATATAAATGTAGAAGATCTCTGTGATACAAGAATGCATACAACTGCTTACAAGAGAATTTACAATAGAGAGAACTTGGAAATTCTTAATAGATTGTGCCTTTTCTATTTCTCAGTTCTTTCAATTGATATTTTTACTTGCCACTCTTGGTTTATATATCACCAAGTTACATGTGAAAAAGACAAACTAATAAAACAAAATTATTCAAGTCTAATCACATGCTTCTTCATTTCTCCATCCAACATCTTTGTATTTTTTCAAGTTAGCATTGAAATGGAAATGCTTTTTGATCTTCATAATCCTGATTACAGACTGCCACATTCGTCTTGGGTGTAACTAACTTATGTGACTGTCAAGTCACTATCAACTCCTATTTGAATTTGACATCCGTCGAGACACTGTTGGATTATCCGTCGAAACTCTATTGAATCATCCGTTGAGACTCTATTGGGTCATCCATCGAATGTGACTTGGGTCATCCGCCGAAGCCTTGTGAAGAACATCCGTTGAAAGTATTCCCATAGCCGTTGACTAAATTTCACTTATGTAGAATTACAAGGCATCTAATATATACAATTAGCCAACCTATTTTACATATCATTCTTGTAGTCAACATGACTCATAACATCCTACAACTTCTAATTCTCTAAGACATTACATTACACAGGAATATGCTACAAAAGACTTATTTAATTATAAGCTACTCTTTCAACGGATGACAAATGAAATTATCCGTTGAAAGCTACAATTTCACTTTATTAAGTCTACTAAGGTGTTTTGGAAAATTATCATCATGCCTAGAACATATTCCTAACACACATAGTGATAGTTGTACAAATGTCTTTAGACTTTAGGTCATCATAGTCATCTTGTGTACACCGAACTATACTTTGGTTTAGTTCTTAGTCTCTAAGAATAATAATAAGGGTTCTTCTGGGTGTAGGAATTTGTACACAAAGATAGTGTATGATCAATAAAGGATCGGCTCCTTCTAGTGAAAGAAGAGAATATCCTATGTTATTTCACTTATGCTAGTTCAGGAATCTCTGGCCAGAGTGAATGAAATTAGAAAAAAGTTTATAATTTGCATTAAACAGAACTAGACATAGTGAAGAGGAAACATATGATTAAATTAGATAGGCTTGACGAGATCCATGCCTTGTTTTTTAATCGGGACATTGTAGGGTAGAAGGAATTTATTGTACGGTAACTATTCACTGAATAGTTTCTTGGTATACTAAGCAGTGAATTCATTTTATCCGGATAGTCACGATATATTGAGAAGTATCCCTATCCCTCATGATGTAGAATAAATATGATTAATTTTTTAATTATATTTAATGAATTAAAGAATTCATATAAATAATAATAAAATAGTTTTATTATTATTTATTTCTGCTACCGGCTTTAATATTGAACCTACAAGGTCACACCATAAAGAGAATGATTTATTGGTGGATGAGTTAAATTAATAATGGCCGGTCATTTTTTATTTATGAAATAAATAATTGATTAATAGTTTTTATTATTAATTAAATGTGATTTAATTTATTATAAAATAATTTAGATGTTTTCTTAATATTATTAGTTAAGAATTTAATTTGTAAAATTAAATTATGGAGAGAATTATTTTCTAAAGAGTTTAGAAAAAGAATTAATGATTAAAAGAGATTTTAATTATTCATTAATGGATCAATAAGATTAATTAGATTAATCAAGATTTGGGGTAAATAATTTTATGGAAAAATTTCAGCTGAAATTTTGTCTAAAAATACACTATTATAAACCCTATTTGCCTAACCTTAATTTTTACAAAGAAAAGAAAAGGAGGCAACCCTAATTCTCTCTCGGCCTCTTCCTCCCTCAGTTGATTTGATCTCTTGGTGGATACCGGTAGCGTACTTCACACTTGAGGAGCAGCTGCTACGAATCTCTATACTTCATCCTTGGATCGCTTTTAAAGGTTAGAAATTGATCCATAACTATATTCACGAGTTATATGCGTATTATATGGGTTTTATGCGATTTAATTGTTATCCATGCTTCCGTGTATGCGATAAAACCCAAACAATTGTTTTAAAGCATAGGTTGTATGCATCTAGATTAATGATAAAAATTTCAGAATTTTATTTTTTATATGAATTTTTTATCGATTTATTAGTGTTTGAGGCTTTAATCAATTTAATTATAAATTAAATATAAATAAATTATTGAAATATTTTTGATCCAAGAATATGATTCTACAATTATTGTAGATCAGTAGGATTTTTTTATCGTAGGTAACCCGCAGCCACTACCCTTCGGGTGCACCCTGGGTAAATCCCACGGGCTCACGCAATAGCCTGCAAACCACGTGAACAAAGGTATTTTTTTCTGAATTTGTTTGATATATAGATTATTTGTTTTTGATTTATGAAAGTGATTAAAAATTGTTTTTAACAAAAATGTTAATCTGAATAATCATTGAAATGATTATTGTAATCATGGTCAATAACAACACGAAATTCCATGCACTGAAAATGTCAGATCTGAAAAGGACAGACGGTACATCAGTGTTAGCAGTTGTCCTGTTCACTTGGGGCGCGTGGGGCACGTGCATGCGTCTCGCAGCGCAGCAACGAATAGTCAACCTTGTTTTGACTAGTACGGACGCGTCCGAACTCCGATTAAGACGTGTAAGGTACCGTTGGATTCTTTTTGTTGAGACACACCTGCTAGATTATTTAATAATTTTAATAAATTTATTTTTAACTGAGTATAGCCCTTAAAGTGTATTTATTTCTTTATCCGATAATATTAAATGCATGATTAATTTGTACACTTATACATAATTGCACTACATCTTATTACATGCCTAGATATATGTTTTTTTAAAATTTTATATGTGATATTTTTTTGAGTTATCATGAGATGATAGATTTAGGTGAACTTAATTGACATAGGGCGTATATTAGACGATCTTGACTTAGTGGAGGTGTTCCATGATTTTAATAAATATATATATAAATGAATATATTATGAATACAATCATGAGATTCTTATATTTATGAAATATAGAATGAAATATTATTTTGATGTTGGATATGGAAATTCTAGCTAGGCCGTTGGATTTTAAGCGGGACCGATGTGACCCCACCGACAACCTGAGAATTGTTCATTGATATATCATTATTTTATTTCGTTCAAGTAAAAAAGAATCTCTTTATAATTTGATTATAGTTGTCACATAATATAATTCCTCATAAAATAATATCAAGTAATAAATTGGCCAATGACAACGAAATTGTGTCGGCCATAGCCTTCCAACATAATAGAAAGTAGAGTTCTTATATTGAGATATTATCGTTTCGTGCTACAACTGAGGGCTTTGTTTTGAGATTAAGAGATGATTTTCTATCACATGAGATGTGTATGATAAATTGGTATCCAATCTTTGTTATGTGCCACAGCCGGCCAGTAGAAGTTTTAGCTTATAGACATCAGTGTCCTCCTTGAACCGATGTTAAACTACTACTTTAACATCAGTTTTAGTTTCAAAAGCGATGTGAAACTTTAACTTTAACATCAATTGTGCTAAGGTAAACGATGTACATTATGTTGTAAGACATCAGTTTTGTTCAGATTTTCTTTTATAAAACGATGTGTTTTACCATTTTAGACATTGTTTTGTTTCCTATAATTTGATTTGTTTTGTTAGTTTTGACATCGTTTTTAGTTTAAGCAGGTGATGTATTTTTAGTTGCTTTACATCAGTTTTATAACAAAATGATCTAATGACTAAAACAAAATTTATAATATAAATTTGTAAATGTAATAACTTCTAAGTAGATAACAGTGATAAGATATGGTCCCGATACATAAGAATCAATCTTAGAAGCACACATTTAAATGTTGAGTTATTCAGATTTCTCAACACCATGTCCTCAATATAGTAACAATCACAGACTTACATTTGGCTTCTAAATATTCAAATTACAAAAAATAAGTAAGGTTAAAAAGCATACATTTCCATTCAGTCCCACAAAATCGGGAGAGTTCAATATTGCAAGTGCTAGAGCAAGAAATACAAAAGATGGACCCTGTATTAAGGGCAACCTTGAACCAAAGGATGTATGCATAAGAGTTGTACTGTCGAAACCACCCTAGAAGTATCATCTTACACCCACTATATTCTATCAGGTCAAGTCATTTAACAAAAGAAGGAAAAACTAAAGATATAGGAAGAAGTGAAGAAGGCAACAATACCATAATGCATTAACTAGCAAGAAATAATACGTAAGCTTGCTAAAACATAGTTTCCTATAGTTTTCACACATCCAGTACCACCAGGGGTTGCTCGATGTGTTTCAGTTTCAACTATCAAATCAATTGGAGACAAGCCTGCCTGAAATCATGTGCAAGATAAGGATTTAGACCAGCCTATATTTTAAACACGGATCTGACACAAACAAAAAGTGCATAGCTTCACTTATCATGGGAGACTTTATAGAATCTGCCATTTATACCTATCATCTGAATGTACAAATATTATACCTTGAGGAATTAGTAGGGTCGATAAAAAGTAGGTTGGTAGTTCTTGTAGACTTCTTCCATGTTTGTTGTCCATTGAAAATTTTAAAATATCACTTTAGATTCAAAACTCATGAAGTTGAACACCACTATATATATGACCTTGTTCATCAATACAAAAATGTCAAGGCATACTGTATTAAAGTTTAAAAGTAAAGGACAGGGTGTAAAATGAATAGCTCACAGTTAATCAGATTGAAGGAAATGTGGTATTAAACCGATGCAACCCCATTTGTCAACTGCAAGCCTCATGGTTCCTTTGAACATGTCAATCTTCGCATTTCTCACTGTAATACTCGTACCAGGCTTCATCACATCAACTGCGCACACAACATTTTCAGACAACACTTTAACACAAAAATAAATAGCTTTAATTAAGCTTAATGGAAAGAAAACATGTTTATAATACACAAAATAGAGAAAAAGTACATGACCAGTTCCACATTAGGATGCCCCAGTTATAAGATCCAGCATATTTAATGTAAAACAAACATTAGAAGTATTTAATCACTAATCCACTAATTGTGTTCCAATAACCCGAGACATCACTAAGAAGGAATAATAAGTCTGCAAGATTCTATGCCTAACATTTAACAACGATAAATTTTATATCCTATATAATCTACCCAACAAAAGATTGATTGAGCAATTGGGAGCAGCAGCACAAAATATACACATGAGTGAGTAATATATACACAGAAAAAATGAAATATTGTTTAAGCAGGTTATTGTTTATAAGTAGTACAGAAAAATGTGTTACAGAACAATTTAACAAGGATGAAGGAGTGTTGAAGAACATTATCAACATTTACCAGCAGATATCTTAACATTCTCAAGGGAATGAAGGGCTCAAAATACGACATAAAGAAATTGAACACTTGAAAGAACTCAAGTTCCAAAATGCAACATAAAAAAAAATAGATTTGAAGCAATTAAGTTAATACTTTCAAGCGACTGAGGACCTTAGAATGCGACATACGGGTTAAGCTCACTGATTTATCAACATGAACCATTTATACACAATTTCTATTTTCTAGGGTTTCTAATATGCTATAGACCAAATTTGCCAAAACAAAGGTGCTATAGAACATTGTCAACACCATATCTAATCCAGTCATGTATTCGATATTCAATGAAAAAACATTCTTTAACCGCCAGGTGTCAAACATACCCTGATAAACTCCCACAGATAGGCGCGTGCGCACACACACCTATAACATAAGTAAAAATTATCACTATTGTTTTAAAAGACAAGAGATGGCGATAATGATAGAGCAACAAGAGATGGAGATAATGAGAGAGAGACCAGAGAAGAGAGAGTGAGAGAGAAGAGAGAATAAGAGAGAGAACTGAGAAAGAGGGGGAAAACATATTTGGTCAAAGGGGGGAAAATTGAGAATAAAAATTTTATCTAAGGGGGGAATTTTTTGGTGAATTAACGGGGGAAAGAAAGAAGGTGGCCTTTTCTATTTTTTTTAAAATGATTATAGACATCGGTTGGTTAAGATACCGATGTTTTACAACACCTTTAACATCGGTTTTAAAGCAACCGATGTTAAAACTGCTTTTAACATCGGTGACATTTTTAACCAATGTTAAAGGGGTGATGTCGTAGGAACTATTTCTAGTAGTGATAACATAGATTAAATAGTGGGAGCCACCAATGGATAAAGACTCGATTCAGATGGTGGTGTAATAATGGAATTAATTATATGCTTATGTTGTTATGTGTTTTTATTTTCAGATTCTTATATAGATATCATGTCTTCTGCATTATCACTCTGTAGCGTACTTGATGCTAACAAGTTGACTAGTCCCAACTTTTCAGATTGGCTTCGAAACTTGAGAATTGTTCTTAAGTCTGAGAAGATGGGCTATATGTTAACCTCACCATTGCCTAAAGCCCCCGATGATGATGCAACTTATCAAGAGCATCAAGAATATCATAAATGGATAGATTAGGCAAATATTTCCTAGTGTATTATGCCGGCGTCTATGAACTCTGAGCTTCAAAAGAAATATGAGCACATGGATGCTTACACTATTCTAGTACATCTACAGGAGTTGTATGATGTAGAGGGGAGGACAACTCAATATAAGATATCAAAAGAGCTATTCCGCAGTAAAATGGAAGAGGGGACATATGTGAATGACCATGTGCTCAAAATGATCAATTTGATTGAAGGTTTGAGGCAACTTGCTTTTGCCATGGATGGGGAGCTGAGCTAAGACTTGGTCTTGCAATTACTTCCAGGTTCATTCTCGCAGTTTGTTGTGAACTTTCACATGAATAAGATGGATGTCAATTTTCCTGAACTCCATAATATGTTAAAAACAGCTGAGTCGAATTTTCCTTCTAAGAAGAGTTCTGTTCTTCTTATTGGAGAAGGCTCAACTTCCAAGAAAAGGAAGAGGACCTTCCCAAGAAAAAGAAGAAGGTTGGTGAGAGTAAGCCTACTCCAGCAAAGGCTAATGTAGAACCCAAAAGCAATGTTGTTTGCTTCCACTATAACAAGGTGGGTAACTTGAAGAGAAACTGCAAAGCTTATCTTGCAGAGTTGAAAAATAAGAAAGCTAGTGAGACTACCCCTTCTGATTCAGGTATGTTCATGATTGAAGTTAATATGTCACTAAGTCAAATATATACTTGGGTATTAGATACCGCCAGTGGTTCTCATATTTGTAATTAGTTGCAGGGACTAAAGGGAAGTAGGACTCTTGAGGAAGAAAGGGTGATTCTACGTATGGGAAATAGAGCAAGGGTTGCCGCCATATCTGTAGGATCATTTAGTTTACATAGCCTACGAGAATGACTATTATTTTGAATAATTGTTATTACGTTCCCTCTATTGTGAGGAATATTGTTTTTTATTCCTATGTTGGATTTGGATGGTTTTTCATTTATTATTAAGAATAATGAATGTTCAATTCTTAGAGATAATGTTCTTTATGGTTGTGGTATTTAAATAATGGTTTGTATTTATGCGACTTAGGAAATGATTTACTTCAGATTGAACAAACTAATTAAAAATGAGATGATGAAAATCTAACCTATTTATGGCACTATAGGCTAGGTCATATTAGTGAGAAAAGATTACGCTCATTACACCAGGATGGGTTACTTGAACCATTTGATTTTGAATCATATCTGGTATGCGAATCTTGTCTTATGGGTAAGATGACCAAATCTCCATTTACTGGACATGGAGAGAGAACTGCGGACGTGTTAGGCTTGGTACACACAGATGTATGTGGACCAATGACAATACAAGCTATGGGAGGATTTTTATAATTCATTACTTTTACGGATGATAAATCTAGATTTGTGTGACGGCCTCAACCCCGGGGTCAGGAGTTGACGTCATCCACAATACAGCAACCAACATAATATAATTCATTTCAGTGATCACGACCCCTAGGTATCTGTAATAGATATATAAAACATTTTTGCAAGGGTGAGAAATCAATTGCTCAGCAATACCACTATATGAATAATAATCAAAAACAGTTTATGCTAAACATTTATAGGAACAGAAATCATAACTCATTTATAGAAAACAAGTTAAACATGTATAAAATGTTGGAAACTGATGAAAACTGGATCTCAATAGCTAGCATGCTCTATAAACATCTCATTAATTATGTTGTGCAAATACCAGAGTTCAATTTTAGCGCATGCTACTTTCATTTTCAAATCTTTCATTCCATTACAGGAACCATAAAACCATTTGTCCTGTTACGGGGACCATAAAATCATTTGTTCCTTTACGGGAACCTCAAGATCACTTGTTCCGTTACGGGCACCTCAAAATCTCGCTCAGATATAAAAGTATTGGATGATCCCTGTTGAGACAGCTGATCAGGCTATCTCCATAGGATAACTCTATCTTGGCCATCCTATGAAACTTGTTCTAGACCTTAGAGACTAGCTAGGTCCCTGTCACATTGGACTGGTGGCTATAATAGGGTGTGCAACCACTTCGCCTCTTACACTATCTTCCTGGCCGTTACGGGCCCTTGCGCACACTCATCTAATATCTGATCAATTTTATCCCATTTTCTAAACCTCTTACCTATCTCTTTTCAAAATAATTCTATCACAGCACACTTTCCAAAACATTTTCATTTTATTCAAAGTTTAGAGATAGGTACTTTCAGAAGTTACTTTTCTTCCAAAACACAAGTTAACAAAACAATTTGAACCCAGGGGATACGAAACTTAAAATGTTTTGTTCCAGTAGGTAAATTTAAATCAACAATTATTCATATATTACTGAACCATGAAGATATGCTCAGGGGTACTTGCCTTGCAGAGCTTTACAAATATTATCGATTGACCTTGACCGACACAGACACTCAGGCTTTATCGTCTAACCACTAGATCACCCTGGATTCAACTTCAACACTCAGGTCCTTCGATTGGAACCTTACTGAGCTCGTCGACTGTCCACTAGGCTATCTTTAGACTAATGCCAACTCTTGGGCCTTCCGACTAGAACGTACAGAGTCGAAATACCCTAATTTAGACATTCGATTATTCTTGACATATCCTCTCTAACAATCTACCCGTACGTTAACAAAACCCGACTCGTAACACATACATTATTGTAATACACGCATCAGTTAGGGTTCATGTTCTCAAAAATCGGTTCGGTGTTCATTTTCAGAAAATATGTATACTCGTCATTGTACGAAATTAGGGTTATTGGTTTTGGAAAAACATTTCACCACAACATACAATTAGGTTTCGTATAAAACATATATTCATATATTAAAATATATTCGCTCGACGTTCCGATAAAAACTGGAAACGCTCCCGTGTTTTTAAAATTTGATTTCCCAGAAATCGGGCAACACTTCTTTTATTTATCGGACTATCCTATCGAAACACTTCGACGTCAATTCAACAACAACAACCAATCGCAGCACCAATCCAATTACAATTCCCATCCACCGATTCAAACCAACCATATTAATCAAAATTCCATAAATTTCCATATTCCAACTTAATTACAATTATTAATTATTTTTATTTCACGAATATAATCAATTAATTTATGCATAAAAAATTAAATAAACAGATAAAAAAAATTCCACAAATTAATCGAACCAAAGAAACCCAAATACAGGACACAACGCGCCTACGCGCAACGCCCACCGACCGCCTTACCAGAATAAAACCGGCGGCAACCAGAAGAGAACAGACAACGAACAAAATGGAGACACAACAAGCACACAACACCTAATTAAGTATACACATATACATACGTATATATACACACCAATCTGGTAGGGGTAAACCGAAGCAGTCACCGAAAATCGACCGGGAACAACAGGCAGAGGAAGACAGATGAAGTAGGGGAAAAAAGAACGGGGAGAGGGGGGGTAGAACGGGAGAGACTGAGAAGGAGGGAATAGATAGATAGAGAGAGGAGAGGGATGAAGTCGGGGGGGGGGGAAGAACAACGAGGTTTGCTGTTGTTATTTTTTTTTTATTCTTTCCCCAACTAACACATAACACGCGGCTATGAAGTAATAAAATTTGGACACGTATCAAAATAAACATATATGAAATCCCCTTGACCCGGTTTTTGTCCCGCAATTGGATTTTAATGGATATATTTGAAATTAAAAATAACCCGAAAAATTTCCAGAGAAATTTTAAAATTTCCAGAATAAATAATAACTAATAACATTAAATTTTCATAATTTTTAAACTATTTTTGAAATGCAACTCGTACCCGCATTTTCACAATTAACGAACCGAGCTATACTTTAAACAAATTCAGAAAATCACGAAAATAGTATTAAAATGTTACAAATATCCTGAAGTTTATTAAAACATAAATTTCAAAATTTTAAAACAATTTTTGAAGCGCAATTTATACCCGGTTTTAGCAATTAAATGAATCAACGCGCGGGTGAAATTAATCCCAAAAATTTCCAGAATAATTTTGAAATTTTCAGAATAATCCGAACTTGAATAAATATGAGCTTCGTAATTTTTTAAAGAATTCTGAAATTAAATACGGATTTTACAAATAAATGCAATCAAAAAATCATACAGGGCTAGATAATTGATGAAATATTGATATCTAAATTTTATAAAATCCCAAAAAAAATTATTGTAATTATAAAACTATAAAAACAATTTTAGAGACAATTCAAATATTTACAGAAATAAAAAATGCAATAAAATCACTTTTAAAAGCGAAACAAACTCATACAACCCATTAATTAACCACGTAATTCAATCCAACACACTAATAATCACATATACATAATAACAAAGCAATAACCCGTAGACAGACCCATATACATATTTTATTGATTTAATAATTCCATAATTACACTTTTAAATAATACAAAAATACGCGAGTCGTTATAATTTGGATATGTGTATTTAATGAAATACAAGTCTGAAGCTTTTGAAAAGTTCAAAGAGTATAGATATAAAGTAGAGAAATAAACCAAAATTTGTAATAAAGTTCTTCGATCAGATCGAGGAGGTGAATACTTAAATCGGGAGTTCCTAAATCATCTCAAAGAAAACGGTATATTATCACAATGGACACCTCCTGCAACTCCACAATTGAAAGGAGTTTTTGAAAGGAGGAATCAAACTTTGTTGGACATGGTTCGGTCCATGATGAGCTATACATGTAATATCCGGGATATATCGTGTAATTATTTTTGCTATTAAATAATTATTATATGTGTTCAGTATCTATTCTGTGAATTATTTGTTAAGTGTTAAATATGTTTGGATGTTTGAAAATATTATTAATTGAGTATTTTAATTTTTATATGTCCAAATTAAAATATAGATAATTTTCATATCTTCCTAATTATTTTTATGTTGATTTATGAATTTATAGGAATTATATAAAATCTTTTTCCGGGTATTTAAAATCTATTTTATAAAAACGGGAACCAACCGACGTCATCCATTTTTACATTTTTAGAACCCGAAACTCTTCCGAGAACTCCCTCCTAACCTAATTGTAATATTCTGAGCATTTTCCGTGTTTTGACTTTTTCGATCCGGCGTACGGTTTGTCCTGCGCGGATCCCGGCGCAACATTTTCGATACAATATTCGTTTCGGTAAATCAATAAAACTCGTATTTTCGATAAACGGGAGCTTTTTATTAAACTATCATAATTATCACCTCGTAGTATGTGTAACCAGGCGCTGAGACCAAGACCGCAGTACAAATTGTACTGATTTGGATAATTATCCCGAAAACCGATACCGTTTGGATCAGTTTTTATAAATAAACGTACTGTTTTATATCCGGAATGATCCAACGGGATACTAATTTTCCGTAAATATAAATAGCCTTTTACCGTATTTTATTTCATATCAAAATCATTTGCAGTCAGCTAAATATATAATTTTCCAGAGAAAAACCCTAAACTCATAAACCTTTCTAAGAATCAAACAGCAAAACGAATGTGTTATTGATCTCTATTTTCAAAGCTTGAGTAACCAAAATGAAGGATTTGAGGAGTACTATCAGATTCTGAGCTTTGTTTTACTGCAGAAACTAAGGTTATTTTTCTATATTTTCGAATTATTTTCGAATTATTTTTATTAAAAATATGAATTTCTGTTCGGATGATTGTTTGTATGATTTGATGATTGCATGTTGTAGACTTTGTTTTCCTGATGATTTTCATATGTCATACGTTTGATTTGGAGTTCAATAACATGCTCAAAAGTGGGTTTAATTCTCGAATTTTAAAATTAGGGTTAATAACCCGTATGAATGTTTTCAATTGAAATTTGGGGCTTTTTGATTTAGGGGTTATTAGCTGTTGATTTATAGTGGATTATGTTCCTTATGAAATTTGCAATCGATTAGTATATAGCTCTTTAACAGAGGATGTCTGAATCGAAGGGAGTTGCAAATTTTGGATTCCTATTTTAAAAATATTCAAAAATCATATTTCCTATTTATTTTTATTATAAAAATTCGTTTTTAATTTCTGAAAATTCCAAAAATTATTATTTTAATTCCAAAAATTATTTTTAATTCCAAAAATAAATCTGAATTAATTAGTTAATTAATTTCAGTTAATTTTTAATTGATTAATTGGTCAATTAATTAGAAAATTAATTGATTAATTGATTTAATTAATAATTAATTGATTTTACTTAATTATTTAATTAGATTTAATTACCTAAAAATGATTTAAAAATTCTAAAAAATAGTTTCGAGCTTTAAAATATTATTTTAATTGTTTTCAAGGCTCGATAATTATTATAAAATTGTTTCGAAGCCAGAATTGGCCAGCCGAACCCTGTTTATTACACCGAAATTGATCCAACGACCCGTTTTAATTCCGAAAAATGTTTTAAAAATCATTTTAAATACCCAAAAGCTTGTTTATGACCCGAGACTTCTTTATAAATGTTACACCATTGATTATGTGACGTGTTATGTGCTATATGTGACTTGTTGGTAAACTGTCGGTCTATATATTCGATGTTTACTTGTTTATTGCGTAATTTTCAATCCGTTAATCGGATTTGGGTGAAACGAGGGGTAGATAGAAGTATATTTCGAATAGAATCGTATGAGTTGAATATTGATAGATGCTTATGATATGTGAGCAGAAGAGGCGAGGCGTAGAAAAGGAAAACAGGTAGTCGAGGAGTAAGACAATGGTGATTGAAAGCGAGTGCAGTATAGTAAGCTAGTATCAGGCAAGTGTTCTGAACTTTTTTGAGATATATTATAGTGGATTGATAGTACTGTTTTATCTTGCAAGTGCTTTGATGCACTGAACCCAAACCCTGATTCTAGTTATTGATCTTGAACCGTAAACTTTATTCTTTCTAAACCATTGATTGTTGTATATCCAGATACGAACCATAAATTTACGATACTACTCCACAAATACATACAAACTAAATATCAAACACTGAACCAGATTGCTTACACATTCAAACAATTGTATCTTATGCTTTGAAAGACCAAGTTTTTGAAACCCTGAAACATTGATTCCTTTGTTATCCAATTCTTTCATTACCTAACAGCCAAGCTTTGAAAATGCCCTATTGATCCTTACGAAGATTGAAGCTATTTCATTATTGAGCATCCACTGTTATTAACGATTCTATTTGTTGCTTTACATTGTTTATTCTGTTATTATGTTAGAATTGGATTGTTTTTATAAAATTGTGGACCAGATTCGTGGTCAGACCATATAATGGTCAAGTTAGGCCAATGTGTTCCTTGGATCCAGTAGTTAGACCAGTGTTGTGTGCTTTGCTCGGGGTTAGTGTGTGATTGATCAACAACCTAACCTTGGTTTTTAAAATGAAAATATAATATCCAATTCTAAATCATAATCCATTATTCACTTGATATCATAACCATATTCACCTGATGATCATTATTCTCAGTTTTGTCATTGTGACTTGCTGAGCTAGTTAGCTCATTTGTACGATGTTGTTTATGTTCATATCCAGTTAAGAAGGAACCGGTTGGTACTGAGGATCCCCAGTCTAGCGCGAGAGCTAGGGGTTCAGGTTGATCGAGTTGAGCTAGTAGGCTTCTTTTGGAATAATTTAAGTTTTTAAAAGTTTGTAACAATGTTTAATACTCAGTTCTGAGTTGGAATAGTTGGGATTCGAATGTTTTCAATATAAGTAAGTGTGTTTGGCTTGTGTGCATACTTTAACATGTTGCGGTCCGTGGTAGTTGGTAAGTAGGGTCACTGCATATTATTCTTATTATCTCTATTATTGTTATAAGCAGGTTATAAATAAGGTGTGTGTGTGTGGACCCCAAACTTCTGACCCGGGTTTGGAGGCGCCACAGGTTTGGTATCAGAGCTACAGGTTATAAGTCACTGACACAAGCCTAGGTTGACGGGAATGGGTAGAGGGTTAGGATTAGAAGTAAGGAATAGAAAGATAGAACATCGAGAGGTTGAGTGCTACGGTATAGCAGGTATTAGTATAATTCGCGTCATGGTTCGGGATTCTTATATTGCGATATGATTTCAGATAACAGCGATGGCCGACTCTTTCATCCCCGTATCAACTGATCACTTAGAGCCTTCAGTTGGAGTACCATCTTCAGATCCACGTCCCGTTGTTCCACCAATGTTGGCTATTCTACCTCCACCTGTGTTGCAGCCCGTACCATTGCAGGCTATTCCACCCCCAGGCATGAGACCACCTATTAGAGGACCCCCACCTGCTGATTCAGACTATACTGGTCATTCAGTTACAGGAGTACCTTTCCAGTTATCTTGTTATCCTTTCCCATATCATCAGTTTGAGGCTTGCCTTATGGAGCAGCGATTCCTACAGGGTCAAATTCAGGAGTTACTACATATCATGCGTACCAGAGAGGTTGGGAGTGTTGAGAGGCGACTTAGAGAGAGGCTTCAGGTGTTTTGTAGAGCATCTACTGTGAGGATTGCTGAGGCTACACATGAGGACATCATCCTTGATTTTCTAGTGGAGTGGGCTAAGTGGGTTCTAGAGGAGCTTGAGGAGATTGGAGGTCCAGACTTGCCATGAGTTAGAGATCCAGAGACAGAGATGCTGAGCAGTATTATTATGGTTGTGTAGTATGTACAGTAGTGTGTAGTATGTACCTGTAGACTTTTGGGTTGTATTTATAGACTAGCTATGCTGACTAGTGAGTAGGTTGTTGTACCCTTTTGCTTTTACTTCCGAAGCGTCTTTACGCTTATACTATCTAAAACTTTTGATCTATATATATCAGTACCTTTTCTTTTCCAGCACTGTCATTTACTTTATTGCACCTGTTTTACTTTACCTTATTTATTGCACTAGTTATACCCCTGTGATACCATGTACCCTGTTCTCCATAACTGCTTATATTCTGTAAAGAAGCATGCAATTTACTTAGTTCAACTGTTACAACTGTTTTCAAAAAAGAGATATTTCTATTTTACAAAATTTTTCTTTTATGCAAAGAATTTGATTTAAAAGCTAAATAAGTTGTTTGATTCTTTACAGAAAATGCCTCCCAGAAGAAATACCCGCACCAACACCCAGAATGAAGAAACCAACAACAACAACAATAACAACTAAGATGATACAAACCAGAATGCAAACCCAGGACCCATAGACCCAGCAATAGTCCAGATTCTCCAAATCTTGGCCCAACAAATAGTTCACCTGGCACAACAACAACAAAGACAGACCAATCCCCAGGTAACTTTCAAAACTTTTCAGGCAGTAAACCCACCAGAATTTAAGGGTTCCTTAGAGCCGATTGAAGCAAATGTTTGGTTAAAGGAGATAGAGAAGGCATTTGCCGTAGTGAAAGTAAAGAAAGAACAGAAGGTTGAGTTTGCAAGTTACTATTTGAAGAATGAGGCCTCCTATTGGTGGGAGATGGTGAAAAAACGTTGGAAGGTACAGATGTTATTACTTGGGAGAGGTTTAAGGAATTGTTTTTAGAAAAGTATTTTCCTCAGTTTGTCCAGGATCAGATGGAGTTGAAGTTTTTAGAATTAAAGCAAGGAAATATATCGGTGGCAGATTATGAGAGTAAGTCTGAGGAATTGTCAAGGTATGTGTCGTCGTATGTGGATACTGACAGGAAGAAGGCTAAGAGATTTCAGCAAGGTTTGAAGCCATGGATCAGAGGGAAGGTAGCCATTTTTGAATTAGATACCTATGCAGGAGTTGTACAGAAGGCTATAATCGCAGAGACAGAGAGTGAGATGTCACAGAAGGAGAAAGAAAGCAAGAAAAGGAAATTTGAAGGGAATGAAGGTTAGTCACAACCAGGGAAGTTTCCAAATTTTAAGAAGGGCAAGTTTCAGCCAGGGAGGAATTTTAATTTTAAGAGACAAAATGCAAGCGACGGAGGCTAGGGCAACCGTCCAGTTAATGCGAATCAACCGAATCAGTTGAGGTTAACTTTTCCAGATTGTCAGGTATGTGGAAAGAAACATGGAGGAGTTTGTGACAAGTTGAATGTGGTTTGCTTTAAGTGCAACCAGAAAGGGCACTATTCAAGGGAGTGCCAAAATCAACCAACAAAAGAACTAGCAAGTAAGGATCAGCCTATCCGGAATCCAGCAGTGAAGGTTCCAGCCATTGGATTTACATGCTTTAAACGTGGAAAGCCAGGACATATAGCCAGGGATTGTAAGACACCAGCCCCAGTCAGTAATGCATTGAGGATTATGGGATCTACCCTAACAGTGAATGAGACTCCAAGGGCTAGAGTTTTTGATATGTCTGTGAAGGACGCTATTCAGGATACTGATGTCGTGGCAGGTACGCTTAATGTGAATTCTTTATGTGCTAAAGTGTTAATAGATTCGGGAGCAACTCGATCATTTATTTCACAAGATTTTTTTAGTAAGTTAAATTGTTCAGTTGAGTATTTAAATGAAATAATGAATGTGGAATTAGCAAATCAAGAACGTGTATCTGTTAATCAAGTTTGTGGGAATTATGAGATTGAGATTTCTGGTAGTAAGTTTTTTGTAGATTTGATACCATTTAAGTTAGGAGAATTTGACGTTATCTTAGGAATGGATTGGTTATCTAAGCACGATGCCCAGATAGATTGTCGAAATAAGAAGGTAATGGTGAAGATGCCCGACGAAAGAATAGTAGCGTTCAAGGGCCAGAAACAAGTAAAGAAGTTCTTAACGATGATTCAAGCCAAGAAGTTACTACGGCAAGGATGCGAGCATTTTGTGGCATATGTAATTGACAAGAGTCAGGAGCCAGCAAAACTTGAAGATATTCCAGTATTGAATGAATTTTCAGACGTATTTCCCGACGAGTTACCAGGACTTCCTCCAGATAGAGAAATTAAGTTTGCGATCGATTTAGCACCTGGAACAGAACTGGTATCCAAGGCCCCGTACAGAATGGCACCCGTTGAAATGAAGGAGCTAGCGAAGCAATTGGAAGAGTTATTAGAGAAAGGAGTAATCAGACCCAGTGTATCCCCGTGGGGTGCACCGGTACTATTTGTCAAGAAGAAAGATGGAAGTATGAGACTGTGCATCGACTATAGGGAGCTCAATAAGCTTACAATTAAGAACAAGTACCCGTTACCCAGAATTGATGATCTGTTTGACCAATTGAAAGGAGCCAAGTACTTCTCCAAGATTGACTTAAGATCGGGATATCATCAACTGAAGATCAAGACAGAAGATATACCAAAGACAACTTTCAGAACAAGGTATGGACATTACGAATTTTTAGTGATGTCTTTTTGATTGACCAATTCCCCGGCAACATTTATGGACCTGATGAACAGAATTTTCAAGGAATACGTGGACAAGTTCGTTATTGTGTTTATAGACGATATTTTGATTTATTCAAATACGGAAGAGGATCATGCGGAACATTTGAGAATAACTTTGGAGATTTTAAAGAAAAAGAAGTTATATGCTAAATTCTCGAAGTGTGAGTTTTGGCTACAGGAAGTTCAGTTCTTAGGACACATAGTCAGTAATGAAGGGATCAAAGTGGACCCAGCAAAGATTGAGGCAATTACAAATTGGGAAAGACCGAGAACAACCACCGAGGTAAGAAGAATGAAAAGTTTATATGGAACGACAAGTGCGAAGAAAGTTTTCAGGAATTGAAGCGGAGATTAATCATGACACCTGTTTTGTCACTTCTAGACGATCAAGGGAATTTCGTAATTTATAGCGATGCTTCTCATAAAGGACTAGGATGTGTTCTGATGCAGCACGATAAAGTGATTGTGTATACGTCAAGGCAACTGAAACCACATGAACATAAATATCCTACTCATGATTTGGAGCTAGCAGCCATAGTTTTCGCTTTGAAAATTTGGAGACATTATCTGTATGGAGAAAAGTGTGAGATTTACACGGATCATAAAAGTTTGAAGTACATATTCACACAGAACGAGCTTAATACGAGGTAAAGGAGATGGTTATAATTGATCAAGGATTACGACTGCTCGATTAATTATCATCCCGGTAAAGCAAACGTTGTAGCAGACGCGTTGATTCGGAAGGAAAAGTTAAATGTGTTATCAGTACCTGAAGAGATATATAAGAAATTTCAGAAACTGGAATTGGAGATTAGAGTGTGCAAACCTGATGAAGCAAAAGTGTACAGTATTACTTTCCAGCCGGAGTTGTTACAGAAAATAAAGAAGTGTCAGGAAGATGTAATGGATCAAGATATAAATCGTTTGGTAGGTGAAGAATTGTGCACACAAAAAGACGATCAAGATATTCTTAGGTTTTTTTCAAGAATTTGGATTCCACCGGTGACGGAGCTGAAGAATGAAATTTTACAGGAAGCACATAATTCAAGGTATTCAATCCATCCAGGGAGTACCAAAATATACAGAGATTTAAAGGAAAATTATTGGTGGCCAGATATGAAGAGGGAAATTGCGGAATGGGTTAGCAGATGTTATACATGTCAGAGAATTAAAGCCGAACATCAAAGACCAAGTGGATTGCTACAGCCATTGGAGATTCTAGAGTGGAAGTGGGAACATATTTCCATGGATTTCATAGTTGGATTACCAAGGACAAGGGCTAATCATGATGCCATTTGGGTTATAGTGGATAGATTTACCAAGTCAGCTCATTTTCTGCCTATAAATGAAAGATTTTCGCTCGACAAATTAGTCCATATGTACCTGAAGGAAATTATAGTTCGTCATGGAATTCCTGTGTCCATTGTATCGGATCGAGATCCAAGATTTAATTCAATATTTTGGAAGAGTTTTCAGGAATGCTTAGGAACGAGATTGAATATGAGTACAACTTACCACCCACAGACGGACGGCCAAAGTGAAAGAACGATCTAGACGATTGAAGATATGTTGCATGTTTGTGCTATTGATTTCAAAGGAAGTTAGGACGAGCATTTACCTGTGGTAGAATTTGCTTACAACAACAGCTATCACGCCAGTATTGGGATGCCACCCTACGAAGCCCTTTATGGACGCAAATGCAGATCTCCAGTATATTGGGACGAAGTAGGAGAACGCAAAATACTTGGACCTGAATTAGTACAGCAGTCAAAGGAAGTGGTTAAAATTATCCAAAAGAGATTGATAGCCGCACAGGACCGTCAATGGAAATATGGAGACAGTCAAGGAAAGACATGGAATTCGAAGAAGGAAGCTTGATATTATTGAAAGTATCACCGTGGAAGGGACTAACGAGGTTTGGAAAGAAAGGAAAGCTGAGCCCAAGATATGTCGAACCTTTTGAGATTCTAAAGCGCGTTGGCAAAGTAGCTTACGAATTGGCGTTACCTCCGCACATGGAGCACATTCACAATGTTTTTCACGTATTAATGCTTAAGAAGTATAATCTAGACTCCAGACATGTAATAGAATATGAGCCAATAGAGCTTCAAGCAGATTTGTCATATGTAGAGAGTCCGATAGAGATTCTAGAAGAAAGAGAGAAGGTATTGAGAAATAAAGTGGTAAAGCTAGTAAGAGTATTATGGAGAAACCCAAAGGTTGAAGAGTCAACCTGGGAATTAGAAAATGATATGACAGAAAAGTACCCTCATTTGTTTTCTTAGGAGATTCTGAGGACAGAATCCTTTTAAGGGGGAAGGATGTAATATCCGGGATATATCGTGTAATTATTTTTGCTATTAAATAGTTATTATATGTGTTCAGTATCTATTCTGTGAATTATTTGTTAAGTGTTAAATGTGTTTGGATGTTTAAAAATATTATTAATTGAGTATTTTAATTTTTATATGTCCAAAATAAAATATAGATAATTGTCATATCTTCCTAATTATTTTTTATGTTGATTTATGAATTTATAGGAATCATATGGATTTTATAAAATCTTTTTCCGGGCATTTAAAATCTATTTTATAAAAACGGGAACCAACCGACGTCATCCGTTTTTACGTTTTTAGAACCCAAAACTCTTCCGAGAACTCCTTCCTAACCTAATTGTAATATTCCGAGCATTTTCCATGTTTTGACTTTTTCGATCCGGCGTACGGTTTGTCCTGCGCGGGTCCCGGCGCAACATTTTCGATACAATATTCATTTTGGTAAATCAATAAAACTCGTATTTTCGATAAACGGGAGCTTTTTATTAAACTACCATAATTATCACCTCGTAGTACGTGTAACCAGGCGCTGAGACCCAGACCGCAGTACAAATTATACTGATTTGGATAATTATCCCGAAAACCGATACCGTTTGGATCTGTTTTTATAAATAAATGTACCGTTTTATATCCGGAATGATCCAACGGGATACTAATTTTCCGTAAATATAAATAGCCTTTTACCGTATTTTATTTCGAATCAAAATCATTTGCAGTCACCTAAATATATAATTTTCCAGAGAAAAACCCTAAACTCATAAACCTTTCTAAGAATCAAACAGCAAAACGAAGGTGTTATTGATCTCTGTTTTCAAAGCTTGAGTAACCAAAACGAAGGATTTGAGGAGTACTATCAGATTCTAAGCTTCGTTTTACTACAGAAACTAAGGTTATTTTTCTATATTTTCATTTATTTTCGAATTATTTTTATTAAAAATATGAATTTCTGTTCGGATGATTGTTTGTATGATTTGATGATTGCATGTTGTAGAGTTTGTTTTCCTGATGATTTTCATATGTCATATGTCTGTTTTGGAGTTCAATAACATGCTCAAAAGTGGGTTTAATTCTCGAATTTTAAAATTAGGGTTTATAACCCGTATGAATGTTTTCAATTAAAATTTGGGGATTTTTGATTTAGGGGTTATTAGCTGTTGATTTATAGTGGATTATGTTCCTTATGAAATTTGCAATCGATTGGTATATAGCTCGTTAACAGAGGATGTATGAATCGAAGGGAGTGTTTTGAAAATTTTCGAAGTTCGCCGGAAACCGGCGATGTTCTTGGCCAATTTCCGGCCAAGTCTGGGGTTATTGATGTGTTTAGATTGCATGTATAGATTCCTGGTGATATGTAGTTTAATTCTGGAGCTTGTGGTGGTGTGACTGTACCTGGATCGCCTTCTCCGGCGAGACAAGGTATTTTCCGGCGAAGTTCGACGGAGAACTTTGCAAAATTGCATTTCAGTCCCTGAGGTTTTGAAAACGAAACCGTTAGGTCCCTGAGGTTTCCAGAACTTGCAAATTTTGGATTCCTATTTTAAAAATATTCAAAAATCATATTTCCTATTTATTTTTATTATAAAAATTCGTTTTTAATTTCTGAAAATTCCAAAAATTATTATTTTAATTCCAAAAATTATTTTTAATTCCAAAAATAAATCTGATTTAATTAGTTAATTAATTCAGTTAATTTTTAATTGATTAATTGCTCAATTAATTCGAAAATTAATTGATTAATTGATTTAATTAATTATTAATTGATATTAATTAATTATTTAATTAGATTTAATTACTTAAAAATGATTTAAAAATTCTGAAAAATAGTTTCGAGCTTTAAAATATAATTTTAAATTGTTTTCAAGGCTCGATAATTATTATAAAATTGTTTCGAAGCTAGAATTGGCCAGCCGAACCCTGTTTATTAAACCGAAATTGATCCAACGACCCGTTTTAATTCCGAAAAATGTTTTAAAAATCATTTTAAATACCCGAAAGCTTTTTTATGACCTGAGACTTCTTTATAAATGTTATATCATTAATTATGTGACGTGTTATGTGCTATATCTGACTTGTTAGTTAACTGTCGGTCTATATATTAGATGTTTACTTGTTTATTGCGTAATTTTCAATCCGTTAATCGAATTTGGGTGAAACGAGGGGTAGATAGAAGTATGTGTCGAATAGAATCGTATGAGTTAAATATTGATAGATGCTTATGATATGTGAGCAGAAGAGGTGAGGCGTAGAAAAGGAAAACAGGTAGTCGAGGAGTAAGACAGTAGTGATTGAAAGCGAGTGCAGTATAGTAAGCTAGTACCAGGAAAGTGTTCTGAACTTTCTCGAGATATATTATAGTGGATTGATAGTACTATTTTATATTGCAAGTGCTTTGATGCACTGAACCCAAACCCTGATTCCAGTTATTGATCTTGAACCGTAAACCTTATTCTTTCTAAACCATTGATTGTTGTATATCCAGATACGAACCAAAAATTTACGATAGTAATCCATAAATACATACAAACTAAATATCAAACACTGAACCAAATTGCTTACACATTCAAACCATTGTATCTTATGCTTTGAAAGACCAAGTTTTTGAAACCCTGAAACATTGATTCCTTTGTTATCCAATTCTTTCATTACCTAACAGCCAAGCTTTGAAAATGCCCTATTGATCCTTACGAAGATTGAAGCTATTTCATTATTGAGCATCCACTGTTGTTAACGATTCTGTTTATTGCTTTACATTGTTTATTCTGTTATTATGTTAGAATTGGATTATTTTTATAAAATTATGGACCAGATTCGTGGTCAGACCATATAATGGTCAAGTTAGGCCAATGTGTGCCTTGGATCCAGTAGTTAGAGCAGTGCTGTGTGCCTTGCTCGGGGTTAGTGCGTGACTGATCAGCAGCCTAACCTTGGTTTTTAAAATGAAAATATAATATCCAATTCTAAATCATAATCCATTGTTCACTTGATATCATAACCATATTCACCTGATGATCATTATTCTCAGTTTTATCATTGTGACTTGCTGAGCTAGTTAGCTCATTTGTGCAATGTTATTTATGTTCTTATCCAGTTAAGAAGGAACCGGTTGGTACCGAGGATCCCCAGTCCAGTGTGAGAGCTAGGGGTTCAGGTTGATCGAGTTGAGCTAGTAGGCTTCTTTTGGAATAATTTAAGTTTGTAAAAGTTTGTAACAATGTTTAATACTCAGTTCTGAGTTGGAATAGTTGGGATTCGAATGTTTGTAATATAAGTAAGTGTGTTTGGCTTGTGTGTATACTTTAACCTGTTGCGGTTCGTGGTAGTTGGTAAGTAGGGTCACTGCATATTATTCTTATTATCTCTATTATTGTTATAAGCAGGTTATAAATAAGGTATGTGTGGACCCCAAACTTCTGACCCGGGTTTGGAGGGCGCCACAATACAGATCTTCCAGTATCCCTTTGGGGTTATGCCTTAGAAACTTCAGCATATTTACTGAACAAGGTACCTTCTAAATCTGTTCCAAAAACTCCATATGAGATATGGAAAAGAAGGAAGCTAAGTCTTAAACATATTAAAATTTGGGGATGTCCGGCTTATGTCAAGAAAGTTGAATCTGAAAAGCTGGAATTAAGATCCGTAAAATGTAGGTTTGTGGGATATGCAAAAGAGTCTTTAGGATATTACTTTTACACTAAATAAAGGGTGTTTATTTCCATACATGCGACCTTCTTGGAGAAACAGTTTATCATTGAAGGGAACAATGGGAGCAACGTTTAACTTAATGAAGTTCAAGAAGCACAACCTACAATGGTTCAAGAGGAAGTACCTATTCAGGAAGTACAACCTTTTGTAGAACAACCTGTGCGTAGGTCAAATAGGGTGTCTCATCAACCTGAGAGGTATTATGGCCTTGTCATTGAGAATGGAAATGACTTGTCACTTATTGATGGAGAAGACCCTATGACCTATGATGAGGCTATGAGTTGTGAAGACTCAGAGAAATGGAAGAGTGCCATGAAATCCGAAATGGACTCCATATAAGCCAACCAAGTATGGACTCTGGTTGAGGCGCCTGAAGGTGGTAAGCCTATTGGGTGCAAGTGAGTATATAAGAGAAAGATTGGAGCAGATGGCCAGGTGGAGACCTATAAGGCCAGGCTTGTGGCAAAAGGATTTAAACAAAGACAAGGGAATAACTTTGATGAAACCTATTTGCCGGTAGTCTTGCTTAAATCAATTCGGATTTTGCTTGCGATTGCGGCTAACTATGACTATGAGTTCTAGCAAATGGACGTGAAAACGGCCTTCCTCAATGGGAAACTGAAGAGGATGTGTATATGACACAACCAGAAGGATTTTTTCTAATGGAAATGAACATCTAGTTTTTAAGCTGAATCGATCCATATACGGACTGAGGCAAGCTTCTCGCACATGGAACACCCGTTTTGATGAGACAATCAAAGATGTTGATTTCATCAAAAATATTGATGAACCATGCATCTACAAGAAGGTTAGTGGGAGCGCGGTAACATTCGTAATACTAAATGTGGACGACATACTTCTCATTGGGAAGGATATACCGATGCTTCAATCAATCAAAGTGTGGCTATCTAAGAACTTCACGATGAAGGACTTGGGAGATGCATCTTATATTCTTGGAATGAAGATCTATAGAGATAGATCAAAATGAATATTAGGCTTGACCCAAAGTACATAGATTGAAAAAGTGCTAAAGAGGTATAGCATGTAAAACTCCAAGAGAGGGCTCATTCTCATGAGCCATGGAGTTTCTCTTTCCAAGAAAATTTCTCCAAAGATATGCTAGGAGAGAGAGCATATTGAAGGGTTTTTCGGACATAAACGCAACGAAAACGTAAATTTAAATCTTAAAAAAAATGAAACCCTCCGTAGGATCCATGCGAAAAATAATATTTAATTCGTAGTTCAGTATGTTTACCTTAAGAAGCTTTACGTTAATGGAAAGATGGAGGTCTTTAATAGCGATCCAAGAACGATGAGCGGAAATCCCTAGCAGCTGCTCCTCAAGTGTGAAGCACTCCACCGGTATCCACTAAGAGTACAATGTGGTGGAGGAGGAAGAGGTTGAGAGAATTAGTTGCCTCCCTCTTGTTCTACTTTAGAATTAGGGTTAATTATTTTGGGTTGAGGCAAATAGGGTTTATAATAGTATATTTATAGGCAAAATTTTCAGCTGAAAATTTTCCATAAAATATTATTATTATTAACCCTTTAATTGATTATTCTTATTAACCAATTAACTAATAATTAAAATACCTTTTAATCATTAGTCCCTTTTCTAAACACTTTAGAAAAATAATTCTCTCACTTGATTTAATTTCCAAAATTAAATTCTTAATTAATAATATTAAGAATTAATTAAATCTCATTTAATCAATTATTAAATCTGCTAATTAATTATTTATTTCACAAATAAATAATTACCATCCATTATCAATTAATTCCTCCACCATTAAATCATTCTCTTTTATGATGTGAACCTGTAGGTTCAATATTAAGCCGGTAGTAGAAATAAATAATAATAAAACTATTTTATCATTATTTATATAAATTCTCTAATTTATTAAATATGATTAATTAACAAATTAATCATGTTTATTCTACATCGTGAGGGATACTTCTCAGCATATCACGACTATCCGGATAATACGAATTCACTGCTTAGAATACCAAGAACCTATTTAGTGAATAGTTACCGTACAATTAATTCCTTCTACCCTGCAATATCATGATTAAATACAAGGTATGGAACTCGTGTCAAGCCTATCTTATTTAATCATTTGCTTTCCCATTCACTATGCTTAGTTCTATTTAATGTAAATTAGAAACTCCTTTCTAATTTCATTCACTCTGGCCAGAGATTCCTGAACTAGCATAAGTGGATCAGCATTGAACATTCTCTTCCTTCACTAGAAGGGGTAGATCCTTTATTGATCATACACTATCTTCGTGTACAAATTCTTATACCCAGTAGAGCCCTTATAATTGTCCCTGGAGACTAAAAACTAAACTAAAGCATAGTTCAGTGTACACAAAATGACTATGATGACCTCAAGTCTAAGGATACTTGTACAACTATCACTATGTGAACAACTGCTGAGACGTGAGTGAACTCCATCAGTTGTTCAGCTGTGTGAGTCATATTCAGTGAACTTATTCTATAATAAGCACCTACATACTAGCTATAGTGTCACCACACAAATGTCTATGAGAACAGACATGCTTCATAATGAAGCAAGCATAGTATGTACCGATCTTTGCGGATTACTAATTACCAGTTAGTAATCCGACGACCAGGAAATATTTAAGTTTAGAGTTATCATCTTTTAGGTCTCATTATTATGATCTCATCATAATCCATAAAAAGCTTTACTCTAAACTATGGTATATCTTATTTAAACACTTAAATAGATAAAGCCCGCAATAAAGCCAAAACAAGTCTTTTATTAATATCAATGAAATCAAAACAGATTACATAAAAGTTATTCCTAAATCATCATACATGATTGGACTTAGGACATAACTCTTTCAATCTCCCACTTGTACTAAATCCAATCACTCTGGTATCTAATACCCATCTTATCTTTATGACGATCAAAGTGACTTTGAGAAAGTGGCTTTGTGAGTGGGTCTGCTACGTTGTTATGTGTGTCAACTCTCTTGACGTCTCCTCTTTCAATACAATACAAGAAATATTACCGCGCTCCCACTAACCTTTTTGTAGACACATGGTTCATCTATGTTTTTGATAAAACCAAAATCTTTGATTGTCTCATCAAAACGGATGTTCCATCTATTAGAAGCTTGCTTTAAACCATATACGGTTCGCAGTAGCTTACACACTAGGTGTTCATTTCCCTTGGAAAGAAAACCCTCTGGTTGTGTCATATACACTTCCTCTTCAAGTTTCCCATTGAGGAAGGCCATTTTCACGTCCATTTGCCAGATCTCATAGTCGTAGTAAGCAGCAATCGCAAGCAAAATCTGAATTGATTTTAACAGGGCTACAGGAAAAAAAGTTTCATCAAAGTCAATCCCTTGCCTTTGTATAAATCCTTTTACCACGAGCCTGGCCTTATAGGTCTCCACCTGCCCATCTGCTCCAATCTTTCTTTTGTATACCCACTTGCACCCAATAGGCTTAACACCTTCAGGCTCCTCAACCAGAGTCCATACTTGGTTGGTATACATAGATTCCATTTCAGATTTCATGGCACTATGCCATTTCTCTGAGTCAACACTACTCATAGCCTCATTATAGGTCATAGGGTCGTCATCATCAATGATTGACAACTCATTGTCATTCTCAATGACAAGGCCATAATACCTCTCAGGTTGGCGAGATACTCTCCCTGACCTACGAATGGGCTGTTCCACAGAATGTTGTTCAGTCTGAACATGTGTTTCCACTTGATCCGTAGTAGTTTGTGCTTCTTAAACTTCATCAAGTTCAATTTTGCTCCCACTGTTTCCTTCAAGGATAAACTGCTTTTCCAAGAAGGTAGCATGTCTGGAGACAAACACCCGATGATTGGTGTAAAAGTAATACCCTAAAGTCTCTTTAGGATATCCCACAAAATTACATTTTACAGATTGAGATTCCAGCTTATCTGGGTCAACTTTCTTGACATAAGCTGGACATCCCCAAATCTTAACATGTTTAAGACTCGGTTTCCTTTCTTTCCATATCTCATATGGAGTTCTCAGAACAGATTTGGAAGGCACCTTATTCAGTAAATATGCTGAGGTTTTCAATGCATAACCCCACATGAATACTGGAAGATTCGCATAGCTCATCATGGACCGAACCATGTCTAACAAAGTTCGATTTCTCCTTTCAGATACCCCATTCAACTGTGGAGTATATGGAGGAGTCCATTGAGAGACTATACCATTTTCTTTGAGATAAGCTAGAAACTCTCCATTCAAGTATTCACCACCTCGATCTGATTGAAGAGTTATACTACTATGTTTGGTTTGTTTCTCCACTTCATACTTATATTCTTTGAACTTTTCAAAGGCTTCAGACTTGTGTTTCATCAAATACACATATCTGAATCTAGATCGATCATCTATAAAAGCAATGAAGTATGAAAATCCACCCATGGCTTGCGTAGACATTGATCCACATACATCTGTGTGTACCAATACTAGCATATCTGTAGCCCTCTCTCCATGTCCACTAAATGGAGATTTGGTCATTTTACCCAATAGACAAGACTCGCATGTAGGATATGATTCAAAATCAAAGGGGTCAAGTAACCCTTCCTTATGCACTGTCCGCAGTCTATTTTCACTAATATGACCAAGTCCGCAGTTCCACAAGAAAGTGAGATTTTCATCATCCCTTTTTCTTTTATTAGTATGTTCAATTTGTAGTAAATTATGCTCTACGTCACATACATACAGACCATTGTTTAAAATACCACTTCCATAAAGAACGTTATCTCTAAGAATTGAACATTTATTATTCTGAATAACAAGCGAAAATCCAGCCAAGTCTAACATGGAATAGAAATAATATTCCTCACAATCGAGGGAACAAAATAATAATTATTTAGAACAATAGTCCTGCCCGTAGGCATATGTAAATGAAATGATCATACAGCTTCAGCAGCAACTCGTGCTCCATTTCCCATCCGTAGAATCACCTCCTCTTCTTCAAGAGTCCTACTTCTCCTTATTCCCTACAATAAATTGCAAATATGAGAACCACAGGCGGTATCTAATACCCAAGTAGAAATTTGACTTAGTGACATATTAACTTCGATCATGAACATACCTGAATCAGAAGCGGTAGTCTCACTACCCTTCTTCTTCTTCAATTCTGCAAGGTAAACGTTGCAGTTCCTCTTCTAGTGCCCCACCTTGTTATAGTGAAACCAAACAACTTCGCTCTTGGGATCTTCAGCTTTTGGTGGAACCGGATTTTTTTCACCTACTTTCTCCTTCTTGGAAGGGTTCTTCTTCCTTTTCTTAGGATTGGAACGTTCATCAATTAGAAGAACAGACCTCTTCTTAGGGGAAAATTCGATTCCGCAGTCTTCAACATGTTATGAAGTTCAGGTAGGCTGACATCCAGCTTATTCATGTGAAAGTTCACAACAAACTGCGAGAACGAACTCGGAAGTGATTGCAAGACCAAGTCTTGGCTCAGCTCCCCATCCATGGCAAAACCAAGTTGTCCAAGATGTTCAATCAAATTGATCATCTTAAGTACATGGTCATTCACAGATGATCCCTCAGACATCCTACAACCGAACAGTTCCTTCGATATCTCATATTGAGCTGTCCTCCCTGCCACATCATACAACTCATGTAGATGCATAAGGATAGTGTGAGCATCCATATGCTCATGTTGCTTCTGTAGCTCAATGTTCATGGAAGCTAGCATGATGCATTGAGCAACATTTGCATCATCTATCCACTTACGATACACAACATGTTCATCATTATGTGAATCACTAGCTGGTTCAGTAGGCTTAGGTGAGTCAAGCACATATTTCAACTTCTCAACCCTGAGAACAATTCTGAAGTTTCGAAGCCAGTCAGCAAAATTAGGACCAATTAACTTGTGAGCATCTAGTATACTCCAGAGTGATAGTGCAGAAGACATAACGAATATAGTAAATATGTAAATGATGAACACATAACAACACTTAGAAAATATTCAATTTCATTTCAAAACACTATATGAATCTGGTCTTTATTCATAAGTGGCTCCCACTAGTTTATCTAATTTATACAACCCCTAAGTGAAAATTAAGCATTCATAATGCTAGTGGGAATAGGGATCCTACATTCCTTCACACAACCTCGGTTGTGGCACGAACCGTCATGTGATGTTCAATAGGCAGACAACTCTTGTCAATTACATCTTATGTTATTCCCTAATAAAACTTTAGCCTCTTGAATAATTGAGTCACGGCTGTAGCACGACAAACTCAATATTCTAAGTCAAGTCTAACCCAACATTTCGTACAATTGAATCAGCTCCAACGGCCCACGGCTGTAGCACGTAACGACCTTTCGATTTTAATTCAATGTACACATCTCTATGTAATAGACAAGTATTTCTTATTTCGAAATCAAAGCCCTCGGTTGTAGCACGAAATGACAATGATTTAAAAATAAGAACCACTTTCTACCATATTGGAAGGCTATGACCAACACAAGCCCGTTGTGTCATTGGCCAATTACTACTTGATATTATTTAATTTTAGAGGGATTATATTATGTTACAATAATAATCATATTATAAAGAGATTCTTCCTTTTAAATTAAATATTTCAAATCAATAATCGATAATCAGATGATTCTCAGATCGGGGGGAGCATTGTTAAGAGGCGTCACTTAGTACCCCTTTCTTACAGATAGAAATCTGCTTTTGACAGAATCATCCTTTCTCTCAATATCAAAAACTCATATTTAATTACGTGTTTCATAAATACAAGAATCTCATGATTGTATTTATAATATTATTGTTAAGGCAAGAAACGATTCCTATTCTAGATTTTCTAGAGCACGCCTTATATTGATTTAAGTTCAACTAAATCTATCATCGCATGGTAAACATAGGCATATATCTCATATATAAATTTAAATAAACAAGTAAATGTAAAGTGTAATATAGTAAATGTGTTTGGTTATGGCCCCATCCTATGTGATCTTTATCAAGCTCATGATAAAGATCAAGGTCAATCTAATATGGTGATGGAAATAAATACAACTACTTATTACATAAGTCTTCTTCTTTGTTTAGACTTCTTGTATGCCTCATCTTCTTCTTTATATCACCTCCATTGGATAGCCTTCTTGAGTCTTCAATTACATTACATGATTGAAAGTAAAACTAATCTAATGAACTTACAAGAATAACTCGAGTTACATTCGAGATTTATGATTACAAAGATTGACGACATGCAAGTCGTATTTAAAACCAAAACCAAAACCATTACACTAAGGTCGAAAGGCCATAACCATCCACCATGATCATACAACACATAAAAGCATGTTAAAACACATAATCTGATCTTAACATATCATATTATCCATGATCTAATCATAAAAAGAAAATATGACAAAAATCAGAAAAATCAGAATCAAATCAGAAAAACAAGAATCACTGTTTACGGGCAGTAAACAATGTCAAACGCCTTACAGACGAGTCGTTGATAGCTTTAGCTATTAGTTTTGTTCAGAAGCTCGTTTACCTATGGAATATGGTATTCGTTTGCGTAAATCGGACACCAGACCTAGATTTTAGCAAATCTGCAGCAGCCAATTCAGAATCCGAATCTAATATGATTCTCATAATTAGAACAAACATAAATCATGTATATATCAGTATATATACAGATTACATAATCATCTTATGATTATACAACTCACATGAATATCATATATTCAAAACCATACATATATAAGCATATTATATCAACATCAAATCATGGCGAATCACGTACATGCTCATATATCGAAAACAGTTAAACACATAAACGAATTAAAAACTTTTCGCAAGTAACTCTGATGCCATTGAAGGGTTTTTCGCATATAAATGCAACGAAAATGTAAATTTAAATTTTAAAAAAAATGAAACCCTCCGCAAGATCCATGCGAAAAATAATATTTAGTTCGTAGTTCAGTATGTTTACCTTAAGAAGCTTTATGTTAATGGAAAGATGGAGGTCTTTAATAGAGATCCAAGAACGATGAGCGGAAATCCCTAGCAGCTGCTCCTCAAGTGTGAAGCACTCCACCGGTATCCACCAAGAGTACAATATGACGGAGGAGGAAAATGTTGAGAGAATTAGTTGCCTCCCTCTTGTTCTACTTTAGAATTAGGGTTAATTATTTTGGGTTGAGGCAAATAGGGTTTATAATAGTATATTTATAGGCAAAATTTTCAGCTGAAAATTTTCCATAAAATATTATTATTATTAACCCTTTAATTGATTATTCTTATTAACCAATTAACTAATAATTTAAACACCTTTTAATCATTAGTCCCTTTTCTAAATACTTTAGAAAAATAATTCTCTCACTTGATTTAATTTCCAAAATTAAATTCTTAACTAATAATATTAAGAATATTAATTAAATCTCATTTAATCAATTATTAAATCTACTAATTAATTATTTATTTCACAAATAAATAATTACCAGCCATTATTAATTAATTCCTCCACCATTAAATCATTCTCTTTTATCGTATGACCCTGTAGGTTCAATATTAAGCCGGTAGTAGAAATAAATAATAATAAAACTATTTTATCATTATTTATATAAATTCTCTAATTTATTAAATATGATTAATTAACAAATTAATCATGTTTATTCTATATCGTGAGGGATACTTCTCAGCATATCGCGACTATCCGAATAATACGAATTCACTGCTTAGAATACCAAAAACCTATTCAGTGAATAGTTACCGTACAATTAATTCCTTCTACCCTGCAATGTCATGATTAAATACAAGGCATGTAACTCGTGTCAAGCCTATCTTATTTAATCATTTGCTTTCCCATTCACTATGCTTAGTTGTATTTAATGTAAATTAGAAACTCCTTTCTAATTTCATTCACTCTGGCCAAAGATTCTTGAATTTGCACAAGGAAGAATCAAAGTGATCAAAAGTATATAGAAAACTGAGTTCTCGATAAGTCTAATTGACTTATCGACAAGTCATTTTAAGACTTCTCGAGTGACTTCTCGATAAGTCAATTTTCTGACTTCTCGAGGGACTTCTCGATAAGCTTTATTATGACTTATCGATAAGTCATAGTAGAGTTCTCTATAAGTTTTAATTCAAAAAGTTCTCTACAAGTATAATTTTTGACTTATAAAGAACTCAGGACTAGAATAATTTAATTTAATAAATTATTTTATTAAAATACTTTTGGCAAAATTATTCTAATTTTTTTTGGATTTATTCAAATAAAAATTGGAATCAATTCAGTCCATTTTGGACAAACTGAGTATTTATTTGACATTTTGACAAGTCAATTTTAGTTCTCTAAAAGAGTAAATTAAAATGACTTCTTGATATGTAATTCTCTTTTCAAAATGACTTCTCGATAAGCAAATTTTCAAACGTTTATTTTTGAGTTCTCGATAAGTCATTTGTTATTACTATAAATACTCAGACATATCGACATACACATACTTACGCCTTCGATAACTCTAAGTGACCTAGAATTTTAATTCCAAACAGATTTCTCTCTCGTTTCAAGCTCTTTCTCTCTTATTTTTCTTACCCATTCTTTCTTACTCAACAACAATGGCACTAAACAATGTTAGAGCTGATATCCCCAAGAATGAAACTAACTACCTTGCTTTTACTGATGCTAATCGGGCCCCTGATTCTTTCAAGGGGTTTATCAAGTTTTTTCGGAATCATATCTTCCAGGTGCTTAACTGCATACTCTTCTCAGTGGCATCAAACACTATTGTACCCTTTATCCCAAAAGAAACCAACTTTCTTGCACTTCTGGATGCAAATCAAGCTCCTGAAGCTTTCAAGAGCTTTGTGAAGTTCTTTTCTAAAACATACTTTGTGGGGGTATCTTACTGCTAATCTTGTGCTTTACTTGGATGTGTTAGGGGATTTCTGGAATACCGCAGTGACAAAAACAGTTGTGCATGAGAACCAGATTGAATCAATTGTTATAAACTGTACAATCAAGGGTCAACAGGTGGAGATTTTTGAGAATGATGTCAACATGGCATTAGGCATACCTACTAGCAAGCTGGTGGAGGCTCCAACTCAGGATGAGCTTTATGAATTCATGGACTTCATCAATTATTCTGAGAAGATCAATCTATCAAACATGAACAAAAAGAACCTGAGGAGAGAATGGTCCTTTCTTTTTGATTCAGTGATAAGGGCTTTCACTTGCAGAATGTCAAGGTTTGACAACATTTTAATTGTTGTCCAGAAGCTGGTCTACTCAATGGCTCACAACAAACAGATAAATGTAAGACACTACATCTTAGAGGAGCTGAGCACCAGGCTAACAATGCCATTAACATCAAGAGGTAAGGAAATATTTCTTCCTATATTCATTATGTCTGCTTTAAACTATAAAGTAAATGACATACATATGATAGATGGTGTAGATAGATCATTAATAGGCAATTGTAAGCAAGTGTCCAAAATTCCATTTGGATCACTATCTACAAAGAACAAGGTACATGTTGGTCTTAAATTAACTCCATTCGTGTTGGAGAAATTTAAGACTTATCCTTACCCCATGCCTGACATGAGGACAAATGCTCAATCTAGTACAACAATGGTCCCTGAACCTGTGGAAGTACAAACACAGGAACACCAACAGGGACCTTCCAATGCTGAGACCCTTTCTTCTATACCTATAGCTACTAGGAAGCCAACCACTTCATCCTCTCAAAAGGGTGAAGTGAGTAAAAAGAAGAGAAAGCGGGCACCTTTACCAATTATAAATGAGAGTGGTGAGGAACAAAAACCAACAGAGTCACCCTTGGTTAGAAAACCAAAGAAGGATAAAAACTTAGAGTTAACCACTCAAGCCACCTTTACATCCTCTCAAAAGGATGTAGTTGTAAACAAGGGATAAAAGCAGATTCTAGAGGCACCCTCTCAAAAGGATGTCTCTATTGAAAAGAGCATTAGCCCAAATGCACCTTGTATAGAGTCTGCAAAACCATCACTTAAATAAATCCAAGTGTATGGAAGGAGAAATAAGGATGGCAGACACAAGGAGAGAACATCCCTTGAAGCTCCCTCATCTATTCAAGGGGAGCTGCTAACATTCACTTCTGATCAACACACTCTAATCTCTAAAATTTCTTCTTCTTACACAGCACTTGAATCCAATCCTCAAATGCAACCCCACTCAAGTGACTTGGTTCAAGAAACCTTGCTCACCACCCAGACACCAAATTTAGATGGTGAGAGGCTACTAGCTGGGGTAGACCTTGATGACACCATCACAAACATGGGGGATTCATCATTTTCTACTGAAGACCCCATGGGGGTTACAAATGCACCTTCATATGTAAATCAGCCTTTACAGACTATTGGGTTTGAGGGTAGTACTCCTGAGGGGGGGCTATATAAATCCTCTCCAATTTAATTGGAGGTTCCTGTCACAGGAACAACTCCCCTCAAAACCCTAGATGAAATTGTACTAACAATTGAAGCTGGGAGTACAATTGCCAATGACCCTGCTATGGGAGAGGCAAGATCATCACATTCATATGACAATGCTTTGTAAGAAGCACAAGGGTTTGAGGTTGGTGCACATGACAGTAACACAGACAAATCCCTTCCAATTCAAATGAACGTTCCCATCACAAGTGGAGAACAACACCCTGTCATAACCACAGAACAATCTGTGAGTAAAACTGTGAGTCCTGTCATAGGTCGTTCAGTCACACTATCTCCTTCTCACCCACCCAATCAACTCACCACTTCTCAACCACAAGGATCTAACCTCATATCCTAATGGTTACAAGAAGCTGCATCTCAACCTTTCACAGTTGATGATGTCATGGTAGACAAAATTGGTGGCCTTGCTCAAATTTCACAATAGCTTCTCACATCCAACATGTCCAATCAAGACTATCTATAACGACTTGTATATTTTTGTGATATTTAAACGTGTAATTATTACGTAATTAATTAAATAAAGAATTGTATATTGATTTCGATCTGTGTGCTTTATTTATTACTATTTATATGCGGTTGCTGGGTGGCATGGATCGTTCGTATGATTGTTTGTTGCACTATGTTATTTTTTATTTCGCTTTTTAAAATGATTTTATGACAAATTTATTTTCAAAAATATTTAAATTGTCTCTAAAATTGATTTTATGATTTTATAATTTCAATAATTATTTTTGGGATTTTATAAAATTTATAAATCAATATTTTGCTAATTATTTATTTTTAAATAATTTTCTGATTGTGTTTAATTATAAATTCCATATTTAATTCTAGGATTCTTCAAAAATCATGAAAATCATATTTTATTAAGTTCATAATATTCTGAGAATTTTAAAATTATTTTGGTAATTTTCGAGATTAATCTTACCCTAGTGTTGTTCCGTTTATTCGTTAAATGCGGGTATATGTTACGTTTCAAATAGCGCTTAAAAATTATAAAAATTTTACTTTAGCAACTTCAAATTATTTGTGACATTTTAAAGCTATTTCGATAATTTTTCAGGTTTGTTTTACCCGCAAATCGGTTCGATAAATCGTCAATATTCAGAGTAATAGCAGGGGACACATGTTATGCAGGTGAAGGTTGTGGCATTTTGTTTCACACGTGTCCTGTCTACAAAATTTTTTCCTTTGGTTTCTTTCACTCCTGGGTTCAATATCAATCTCTCTGTTGCTCGACTCTCTCTCCATTCTCTCTCCCACCTCTCGTTTCTCTCGTTATTGCTTCATTCTTCTTCTTCGTCTCTTCCTTGTGCCGTTTCTTGTTGCCGTTGTTTTGCTATGCCGCCGCCGCCTAATTGCCGGTGAGGCTTGGTGGTCCGATTAATTCTGTTGGTTGTGTATATATATATTGTGTGTGTGTATATATGTGCTCGTGTGTTTGTGATTTTGTGGTATGTGAGTTGCGTGTATGGCCGGTGTTTTTGCCACCGTTGACCCCTGTTTCCGGTTGTTGTTGTGGATGTCATGTTCCTTTTCCAATTCTGCGCGTATGGTTGTGGTCGGTTATTTTAATATTATTTTATTAATTTCTCTGCAGGAAATTTATTCGAGTAATATTCGTGAAATGAAATATTTTAGAGCGGGGAATAATTGTAAGTAATCGGTGGAATTTCGCGTTGGAAACCCGGAATTAATCGGGTACCCGCAAAATTTCACCGCCGTCCACAATGAATTTTTACGAGCGGATGGTGGACGGTGATGACCTGTATCTGAGTCCTAAATATTTTAAATAAATAAAACGGTTCGTATAAAGTATTTTCGGAATTAAGTAACTATTTATGTGACGACTCGAATTGATTTGTTGGGAATTGACGTCGATTAATGTTTCGACGGGTAGGTCTATAAATAGAGGAGTCGCTGTCCAAATTTTCTAAAAATTACTTTTATTTCTGAATCGAGTGTATATATCTCAATAAATACAAATCGAACCCTGATTGCTACGTGTACTATTATTACGTGTATATTATTATTATTCGAATGTGTACGAGTCGGGAATCGTATCGTTGGGTAATTAGTCTAGTGAGGATAAGTCAAGCATAACCGGTCGTTTAACCTAGGTTGTTTCGATTCTGTAGGTTCGAGTCGAAGGACCCAGTAGTTGAAGTCGGTTAGAGTCAAGCCAGTGATAGTGTAAAGCTTTGCAAGGCAAGTACCCCTGAACAAATCTTTTACAGTTCAGTATATATGAATAATTATTGATTTAAATTACGTACTGGAACTGAACATTTTAACTTACGTATTCCCTGTATTTAAATATGTTTTACTAACAGATGTTTTGGGGAAAAAGTAACTTCTGAAAATGCTTAGCTCTAGATTGTAATTAAATTGGAAAGATTTTAGAATATGTGCTGTGAGATAACTGTTTAAAAAGAGATAGGTGTAATTGATTTTGAAAACTGAATAAAAATGGATCAGATATTGGATGGCTGCGTAAGAGTCCCGTAACGGCCCAGCGGGTTTACGTAAGAGGCTAAGTCGCTTGCGCGCCCTATTTAAACCACTTAGTCCAGCGTGGCAGAGACCTAGCTAGTCTCTGAGTTCCGGAACAATATTGTGGTGGGATAGACTGATCAGTTGTCCCTAGGATTCGTCCAGTTATATATCTGATTTTGGTTTAGTGGTTCCCGTAATGGAACAAACAGTTTTGTGGTCCCCGTAATGGGACAGATGATTTATGGTTCCTGTAAAGGGACAGTGGACCAGATACCAGACTTTTATCAGAGAACAGAGCCCGGGGTTAGCGGCACAGCTTGACCAGATACCGGTTGGACCTTTTCAGGGCATCCCAGCCCCTTCACCCGATGTTCAAGAGCGAGTGCGATCCTTGACTCAGGCTGCTGTAGAGAGAGCCCGGACCATTGTCCGTTTCATTAGCTCAGAGTTCAGAGCTGTTCAGTATTAGGATCTCGTGAACTGGTTTGTATTTGAGTTAGGGTCTATCGGTGGCAGTGGCAGTGGTTAGATCAGAGTTGCTGCAGTGAGATACAGAGCTCAGAGTTGGTGGTAGGAGTTCTGTAGGTGTTTTCTTTATGTATGTATATTATGTTGTTGTAGCTTGTATTAGGCGGAGGCTGCTATGACAGCCAATTTTGTTGTGCACTCAGTGTATTTCTAGTGTTGTACTGTAGTTGTTGGATGGATTTGTACTGTTGTTGTACTATAGTTCTTTCTACTATATAGTTGTTGTTGGTTTCATTCTCTTTGCACTGTTGTTACTACTGATACTGTTATTGTTGTATTTGTTGCTGGTTTTGTTAAATTTAGTTATGCATCATGGATGGACCCCAAGTAAACAAGGAAGGGAATATTTTATTGTGACATCATTCTCCTGATGCATAAAAAATGTTGCTACCCGGGGGCACAATTGTCATATAAAACGTTTTTGTTGTGTTTCAGGAGAATGCCTCCCAAGAAGAATATACCGTCCAATTCCTCCAGCAGGAACTCTGATGGGGCCCAACCATGGATGGATTACTAGATTTGCTGCGCCAACAGTCTATTCAGATGGCTCAGCAGCAAGAACAATTCCAGCAGCAACAACATCAATTCCTGCAACAGCAACAACAACAACAACAGCAATTTATACAACAACACCAACAAATCCAACAATAGTTGCAGCTTCAACAACAACCCCTGCTGAGAGAGCCAAACCAACCTGTTAGTTTCAAGTCCTTTTAGTCAGTCAAACCCCCAGAGTTTAAGGGCGAGGTAGACCCGATTGCTGCTAGGGTTTGGCTTAAGGAAATGGAGAAAGCCTCCACCCTCATTCAGGTCAGTGATGATTTTAAGACGGATTATGCTAGTTATTTTCTCAAGGGTGAAGCAAATTTTTGGTGGGAATCCACGAGTGCACTAGAAGGAGAGGGCCCTGTTTCTTGGGCCAGATTTAATGAGTTGTTCCTAGAAAAGTATTTTCCGGATTTCTTACAGAGTCAATTGGAAGTGGAGTTTTTGGAACTAAAGCAGGGAGAGAAGAGTGTAGCTGAATATGAGGCCAAGTTTACGGAATTGGCCCGATTAGCCCCTGGATATGTGAATACCGAGATTCAGAAAGCTAGGAGGTTTCAACAAGGATTGAAACCTGAGGTTCGTAGTGGAGTGGTGTATTTGCAGCTCAAGATATATACCTCTGTAGTTCAAGTCGCCCTAGTGATTGAAAGTGATCAGAAGTTGGCCTCCAAAGAGAGGAGTGATAAGAAGAGGAAGTTTGAAAGTGGTGTTGATAAGGCAGATCGAGAAGAGTCTAGTCATAAGTTCCCAAGGAAATTTGGTTGGTGTAACACCCCCAAATCCGGGGTCGGGGACCCGGGTTATCACGAGTTCCATTTCCCTTAATAACACCCAATCTTAATAATTACTCAACTACTCTGTACTATAACCCCACAATAAACACACACACCATACGTTATAGTCTCAGAGATGAACATCCAAAAATAACCACAAGTCATTTTATTCCACAATTATCTGCCAATACACCTTAAAAGGTTTTCTGAATAAATTTACATTTCTTTGCCATTATTACAATTCATAATTATACATAAATCTGGTACATTAGAAGTTGAAAGCCTAGCCTATTGGTAGTTCCTACCTCAGCTACGGCGGCATCAATGCTTCTAGAAAACTGCGGAACATCTCCTAATCGCTTGCGAATCCGGAGCTTGGTCATGTTCATCATTTCTATCTGTTGTTGTGTGATGAAAGAAGAAAGCAAGGGTGAGCAGCAAGCCCACCAAAATAATATGTATAATGATTAATAGTATATGAGCCTTCTCTTAGTACTCATGAAAGTCTTGGTCAAAAGAAATGAACCAAGTTGATATCTTAATGCGATGAAGTCGCAAAATATTCAGTATATATATATATACATATATACTTTTCAAAATATTGGAAGTCCTCTTCCATGCATAATATACACAAAGTCCCAGTGTATAACTGTATAAAAAAATATCGTTGCAAGGTGATCTCATATATCTAACCTTGTCTCAACGTTTTTCTGAAAATCTTTGTCATACATAAGACAATTATTAATTAGATATAAGTTTAAAAGATGAAGTTACCAAATACTCCAATATACTTATATCTTTTTCAAATACTACTTGAACTACCACCGTTCAAGTTATAATTAATTTCAAAAGTTCATCACATAGATGAGACTATAAGACAAGATTTGAATAGATTAAATTTTTAAAATATTATCAAAATAAAATGAAGTTACGAGATACTTCATTTGATGTAAACATCATTTTGAAAACTTGACTCTGCCAACACCCAACAATCGCCCAACCGTAGCCTTTCTATCGAAGTGTTCTGGGTAGTGTTGCAGAAATTATCCAATTGGATGATGAACTCATTACGGGAGTTTGCCGCGCCAGGAAGACCACTTACGATGATCAGTAGTAGTAGTACAACCCCACCATTTTCTACATGTAGAGGAGAACCTGTCGGATTTACTTGTCAACCGAACACTGAACTCCTAAGGAATGGACCGCCTTAGCGGAACTTCCAGGCCATTTGGGCCAATATAATAAGGCTGGGCCGGCGCTACTCGGCCACTTACGCCACTCCTAGTTCAGATGAAATCCATGACTCTGAAACGTAAAGCTCGTTCCCCCTTTCCCCAAGTAGAACTTGTTGATACGGCTCCACCAAGAAGTCGTATCTAGTTGGAAAGGAAAACTCACCGATATTTCCCAGGCGATGCCTGTTAATGGATTAACTTGTTCCAAGAATTTTACTTCCCGAGTGTTGGGTAAGTAATCGATTCATTTAACAAAACAGGAACCTTGTTGCAAATATAAAACACACCACAGAGCCGGATCCCTCAGGTTTTGAGCGAGTATTTAAATCCCCTTCGAAAGGAGGATCTTAAATATAAAAATGAGTTTTGGGATCCGCTCTAACCTTTAAAAAAAATTATTTTGAAGACTCGCAAAACATTTTTAAGAATGTTTGGAGTGATGCTGATTTAACAAAATAAATCAGTCCCAATATATTAGAAAATATCTGAATATTATTATTTAAATAATATTTCCATAAAGAATAATCTTTATAAAAATAATTGAAGTAGAAGTTTTGAAACTTATACTTGAAATGAATATTAAATATCCAAAGATATACCTATACGAAAGTACTATCTTTATTTGAATAATCAAAAGTGAGTTTGATTATCGACACCTTATTCTCTAATAAAATAAAGAATATATCTCAACAAATAATCGGAGTCATAGATCCTCAAATGAATATTCAAATAATATTCAAAAAATAAAATAAGGTGAGTCATAAGCCCTCGAATGAATATTCGAAATAATATTCATTAAATAATAAGCCGAGTCATAATACCTCGAATGAATATTATAAATAATATTCATTAAATAACTAAAGGAGTCATACATCCTCAAATGAATATCCAAGTAATATTCAATAATTAATATAAAGGAGTCATAAGTCCTCGAATGAATATTCAAGATAATATTCATTAATAAAATAAAGTTATCGAATAAACCTTATTCGATTAATAGTTTTGAAAACTACAACCATATATATATATAAGTATATATATATATATATTTATATCCATATATACAAAATCTACTCGGGATCCTCGACTCCCGGTTTTAGAAAATATTTCCACCTTTGGGTCCCTATACTAAGGGTATATGCAAATTACCGTTATCCTCTAGCATAGGTATTATCAACAATCAACAGATATATATAGCCAGAATACGAAACAGGCATACATATATACCATATAACATGCTACAATATATCGCAAGAATTTGCTATAACAAATATGCATTTAACGCAAGATCATGCATATACACCAATACATCACAACAACAGTTATAACGGATAGAAACTTGCCTGAGCGACTTGGGGGTTACGAATGGCTCTGGACGAGTCTGGTAACCTATAAGCAACAAGTAAGTTGGAATTAAACCAAAGTCACTTGTAAATCTATACTTTAACTAACTTAGACTCTAACGCTTGTTTTGCGCTTACTAATTCTCTTAAGTCACTCGAGTATCCTCGGCTCCACCATTTTTAATAATTTAACCTTTACGAGTTTTAAAGCGATTCCTTTGCGAGTGTCTTACCAACTGCCTAACACACTTACCATAAATGTTTCATACATTAATTAACCCTTTTTGGTCTTTAACCTATGTTTCAAAGTAAGGCGAGGGGAAAAGTTTCGTTCGCGAAACGCCGTTACTTGAAACGGTCGTTTCTCCTAAACCGTGCATCGGAATTGAACGAACTACATATCAAAACGAAGCTCGTAACATGAGCTATCTAAACATGGCAGTGGTCATAATCTAGCAGGGGGTTCTCGGGTCCTAATGCTATGCACAAAACAGTCCAAAGAAAATCGGACGTTACGACGGCTATGTTTACGCGATTTCCAATATTTTAAACCATTCAAACCCATTCCAAATCAACCTCAAATCCAACATACAACCAACATCCATCCTCATCACATCATAACAACCCCAACCAATTCAATTTAATCATTCATACTTATGCCTAAGCTTAACTTTAATCATACTTAAGTTCTTTTCATCAAAACCTCAACATTTACCATTCCATTTCACTACCATTTCAAATCCCAAACTCTAATCACAACAACAAGCTACAATATCATCCTACTAATCAAAATCATCTTATAATATATAGGAATCTAGGGTTTGGAGATGGTATACCTTCCTTTGAGTGGTGGGAGGAGCTAGGAAGCCTTAAGAAGCTTTGAGAAGTCTTAAGAATGCTTGGATCTTCAAGAAAAACAAGAAAAACTTCAAGTTAAAAACTTGAAAACACTATTCATAGTCTTCTTCTTTGATTAAATGGAGAAGATGGAGAAGGAATTGATGGCTTAAACTCATGATATAGCCCTAACTAAGCATGAAGATGATTAGGGAATTAACTCACCAATTTAGGAGGCTTGGATCTTGAGTTTTTGAATTCTTGCCCATTTGCAATAGTAAAAAGCCGAGAGCATGATGAACCATGCCTTGGTTTCTTTTTGATTTTGATGAAAATGATTTTGCTTGGCTTGGTTGGCTTGTTTTTGTGTTTGATTTAGTTAATTACCTTGTTGCCCTTGAATTTGTGTGGTTAAAAAGCCACCACACCTCCTTCCTTCCCATGTCATGCTTGTGTCACCTTGCACGTGTCATAATGCTCCCACTTGTCCACACCTTGTGGTTTGATGATGTCACAATCCCTGGCTTCTTGTACAAGCTTGTCTCTTGGTCACTTATTTATTTTACGGTTCGCTTATCTTTCGTTCTCGTTTATCGTTTGAGGGATCATACCCGGGATCTTATTACTTAGGTTCCCTTAACCTTTCTCAATATATTGTATTCCTTCTATGATCCTCTCTTATAATCCTTTAATTTAAATCCTTTTTATCCTGTTACCTTATACTCAATTCTCTCCGTATCTTGTGGATTTCCGGGAAAAATTAAAGTGTTCGGAATTGGATTCTGACGATCTTTACATACACTTATATACCACATAGAGTACTAATAATATCCCATAAGATCAATAACAGAACCCCTACATAGCGTGGCATGAAAATTTTTCTCATTCAGCAAAAACACTATTCATAAGGTTTTCAAAATTTCCAAAAATTGGGGTTATTACAGTCTCCCCTCCTTAAAAGGATTCCGTCCCGGAATCAGATAGAAAACAGTTGGGGATGCTTTTCTAGCATTGTGCCTTCTAACTCTCTAGTCAATTTTTCCCCATTGTGGTCCTACCACCAACTCTGCCTAGTTTGATAATCCTTCTCCTAAGCACTTGTTCCTTTTCACTCTATAACCCTTCCTGGTTGCTCCATATAGGTTACGTCGGGTTGCATATCTATGCGCTCATATGCCTCTATTTATCTGGCATCTGAATTACACTTCCTTAACATTGATACGTGAAACACGTTACGACCTGCTACATGTTCGGGGTTAGGGCTAGCTCATATGCTAACTTCCCAAACGTCTTAATATATCCAAGGGTCCAACAAATTGTAGACTTAGCTTTCCTTTCTTTCCGAACCTCATCAATCCTTTCCAAGGGATACCTATAACATTACTAGGTCCCCTATTTCATACTCTTTGTCCTTTCGAGTCAAATCAGCATACCTCTTATGTCCATCTTGGGTTACTACCAGCCGTCCTCTGATTAGATCTATTATATCCATGGCCCTTTGGGCTACTGCGGGTCCGAGCATCTTGCGCTCTACAACTTCATCCTAACATAAGGGAGATCGACATTGTCTTCCCTCAAGGATCTCATAAGGCGACATCTCGATAATGACATATGATCTATTGTCGTAAGAAAACTTAATCCGTGTTAAGTGATCATTCCAAATTCTTTCAAGTCTATTGCACAGACTCTTATTATAGCTTTTAGCATTAGAGCTTTTGCTTCTCAATACCCATTCTTTTCCAGTTCGTAATCGCTACTACCTTCCGTTCCTAATATTATACTGGTTATACTTTTGCTCGTTAGCGTTCTATAACCTTTTAATAACCACGTCAACCTTAGTATCACGAATGTGTTCCCATTCCGCATACTACCACCACTTTATTACTCCTTTTTCAGTTATTTCTATTTTCCAAAATTTGATCAATCAAATAGAAGTAAAGGAATTTGTTGAGAGATCACTATGATCATGAACACTTGTTATATCACATAATTAGTACAGAAGGTGGCCAGCCTTTAGTACTTGACAAGCAATTAAACAATAGATGGTATCCTACTAGGCTTCTATCACACAGATAGATAGTCATTCGGCAATACCTCCCCTTTCTGGAAGGGTTGTTCTTCTCAGCTTACATGAAATGAAAAGAAGAGAAAAGAACGAATTGAAGAGAATTGTATATATGAAAAAAAATATACTGCCACAAAATATCTGGCTTGGAACCTACCTCTGAACTATAGAGATTTGTCATAGGAGAACGAAACATATGAGTATTTATATCAACATCAAGTATTACAGCATCGTATTTCACATGCCTAAATATTTGCTATTCCGTCCATCATTCTATGGACCCATGCTCTTCCTCGAGCTTATACACAATCACCTTTGAAACTCCCTCGATTTCGAAAATCGAACCTGGGATCTCATTCTAGACATCATCGTTACTAGAGTTCTATGCTTGCACCGCAACCTTCCTCGTATAATAATACGACTCTCTATTGATAAGAAAGAATAAATATACAATAGGTAGATACTTTACTTAATTAGTCTATCAATGATAACTTATACACTACCACGACCCGATTAGTGGTACTCAATCTCAACACCCATTCCAATACAACTCTCACGGTTGTATTCAGCTCAATACTCGCAGAATCATTGCTGCCTTACTATGGTCCACCACTGACCTACTGTAGTCATTCATTTTCCTTGAAGTCTTAATAGCTAACCATACGGAGTCCATACATATCGTATCAAATTCTTCTAAGGAGGTAACATAATCACCATTCATGATTCATGAAGAACACTCCTGATCCTGACATACATACATGAAATGAAGCAAATAAAATTACAGAAGAGTTTCGCTCAAAGCAACGATAGCAGGTTAATACCATTCGTAATCATATGCCTTCAATAGAAGACTTAACTCAAAGGTTTGTTTAGTTCTTTTTGAAACATGGTCCTGGCTTATCTCAAGATAGGACCTTCTAAGATAGATAGCCCGTTCATGGCGATTACACGAATTAAACCTTTACCAACTACTATTACGGTTGGGTATTGCATAGTCATCAGAAGGAATGTCAATCTTCCAAACCATAATACAACCTTCACAGTTTTAACCATCATCACTGTATTCTTTTGGCACAAGCGCCTATAATTATCCTCTTACCTTTAAAGTGTCGGCCACCTCTTTGGCCTTTCCTGATAGTAAGATTTCCTTACAGTCAATGTCACTTTAACCATCTCCAAATAAATTTTCTACCTTATTTCAATCACAGCTTATGTGAAAATGCTTTCCTTAAAATCTGATGAGTAAAAAAAAATCACCATTTTTCCATAAGTTATTGCCTCAGTCTTTAGAGGTTAATCACTGTCATGACTGACTCTCAATCATAATTAGAACATCTTTTATCTTAAGTCCTAATTGCCCTGAATAATTTCGACCATTACTGGTTCGATCCATACTTTCTCGTGGTTTAACACGTGCCCCACTTGGCAACATTATAATTACGTCATATTTCCTTTATCAACATTTCTATTCTTGAAAATTTTGAATATTACCTTTCTCCTTGTAAAACCTCTAAGGTTATCCTTCAATCGTTCCTCCTGTATTCCCTAGATACAGGGCATATTAAAATACCATTTACTATTACTAGAACCATTGTCTATATACTTCTGAAAAATTTCTCCACTGATTCTTAAAGGTTGTTGTTACATTAACCCTTTCCAAATCATACTGTCAAAACTCATACTGTCCCTATTAAGGGTGAAATTCCAACCTTTACGCATTCCCCTAGGATTCATTATAAGTTACCGATGTTCTATCCTTAATTCCACCTTTAAAAGGTACCTGCATCCTTCCATGGATAAATCAAGTCATATATCCCTTATAAGGGTGTCTTATTCAATCATTCCCACCTCGATAGTCTATACCTAACTTCATAATAGCATCCTTATTCAAATTGAGGTCAATCCATATGGCCTCCAAAAGATAACAATGGTCATCCGCTTTTCTTTCCTGATTTGGTAATGATAACCTGGATGTTCTGGAAGATATTGGTCATGTTCAACGTGAACTTCTTCTTAATAATTCCTTATTTACTTTTGTTGTTTATCTCAACAGTCATCTCAATGTTGGGATATCTTTCATATCTGGCGTCTCCCTTTCTGGGTATCATGCCACCGGTCTTACACTTTACCTTCTTGAAGGTCACTTCCTTCACCCAATTTTCTTAATTTCTTACTTTCTTGTCTCCTCAGTCTATCCGCGTCTCATTATTTATCCTTCGAATTATCTCAAGGTTTCCTCGAATCTTCCCAACTTACAGGGGATAAAATATATGTATCTCTTATACCTTCAACCATCAATTTAACTCATGGTGAATCACTCTCATCCGGACGATTACATACTTTTCTATTTCTATTTCTACGAGTCTTTAGGGTTTCCTCATACCCAACTCCCTTATCATTCCTCAAACTCTCTTGCCTTTATATTCCTTTCTCTTATCGTTATTTCATGAACCAACACAACATAAGCATTGATTTCAAACATCCCGTCATTCTGGATTCGTGTCTTCAGAACGAATCTTGATAACTTTTACAACTTAGATTCATAATTCATCATACTCGTCTGCCTTTGTTCTGGCTCTTAAGATTTTACACTATCTCCATAACCTTGGGAAGTACTTTCCTGAAAACAATTGACTGAACTTAAATCAGTTTATTATAATCTCTTGCTCCGTGCCTTCCTTGGCCTTTCACCAGCGGGTGGTCTCCCTCTTAGGAGGGTAAGTGACAAAACAGTCTTTTGTGGTTCGTCAATCATTTAGAATCTCAAATGATTCATCTATTTCCTTTAGCCAGGCTCTTGCCTCGGTTGGGTCAGCTTGTTCCATGGAACTCTGAGAGCTTAGCGACTTAAAGGTCCTGAAAGAAATTTTCACCGCACTGTCTCATCAGGGTGATGGTTGGGGATAATAGTCTAAGTTCTCTTTAGACAGGTCCATGAATTGCCGTATAGGGGTACCATCTCGGGTCTCCTGTCCTTACTCGACTTTTATTTCCTCAGTCTAAATATTTCTTCCTACTCCCCATAATTGGGGTCATCTTACATAATTTAAATCCTCATTTTCCACTTCATCATGTTATGGGTTCCTTTTGTCTTGGTGGCAACCTCCCTGACTATCACGTTCAGGGTTTGCTCTAACTCTTATTCCTCAACTAGCTTTCATCTAAGATTTCATCTTTAAGCTCTTAAACATTTGGAACCCAAATTCTATAGGAATACCTCATTATTCCCTTATCATCTCTCTTGGTATTAATCTCATACCTATTTGTAGGCTCTCTGCCTTCATTCATCACTTTTACTGGCACGATATGTTCTTTTCCAATAATTCGGGCTGTATTGCTATCTCAAACAGCTTTTCGGTACCGGCTCCGGTTACCTTCACTACTATTTCCATTTTCTCAAAATCTCTTATAAACTCTCCAAAAGACATTATCATCTTGAGTCTCTCCTTTTTACTATGGGCATCAGCCACCATATTGGCTTTCCCCGAATGATAAAGAATCTCCCAATCATAATTCTTGATTAGCTCTAACCGCCTCCTCTGGCGTATGTTGAGCTCTTTCTACGTAAGAATGTACTAGAGCTCCTATGGTTTGTGAATCTCACACTTCTCTCCATACAAGTAGTGCCTCAAATCTTTAGGGCAAAACTATTGCCACGAGCCCAAGCTCATGGGTGGGGATTTCGAATTTTAAATTCTCTTAATTGTCTTGACGCAGACGCGATTATCTTGCTGTGCTATATAAGAAGCACCCTAATTCCTTATGCGAAGCGTCACTTACAAATCACAAAATCTCCTTTTTTCCTCCGGCAACGCCCACATAGGGGCCGTCACCAACCTTTGCTTCAGTTCTTAAAAGCTGTTCTCGCATTTCTCTGCCTATTCGAACTTCTCAGTCTTATGAGTAAGCCGCGTTAAAGGGGCTACTATCTTTACAAACTTGAACGAACCTCTGGTAGTGACCGACCAATCCTACCTCTGGTAGTCGACCTAACCATGGTCATCAATTCATCAGTGGTCTATCCAATCTTGTCAGGATCCTCCATGGGATCCTCCTCAACAACTATCCCTTCTAGGACAACCTCCTCAACCGCTACATCCTCAATATCAACATCATCCGGTCCTGCGTTAGGACGCTCTATCGGATCCATAATCTGATCTCCAATGAGTAATAAAACATCATCGCGTTGTTGCTCCTCAACCTCAGGGTTCGGAGTCCCGCTACTATATACGATAACGAACTACGCTTCTATCGCTATATTTATAAGGGTTCCCATAAGGGTTTTAACTGTCAGTACTACGTTAGGTAGTCCGACTATGAACTTGGCAAGAGTTCTTATTATCTTAGTGAACTTATTATCTTAACGTCCCATCATCTCTAAGGTTTATAACGCTTAGCTCTGATACCATTTCTGTAACACCCCCAAATCCGGGGTCGGGGATCCGGGTTGTCACGAGTTCCATTTCCCTTAATAACACCCAATCTTAATAATTACTCAACTACTCTGTACTGTGACCCCACAATAAACACACACACCATACGTTATAGTCTCAGAGATGAACATCCAAAAATAACCACAAGTCATTTTATTCCACAATTATCTGCCAATACACCTTAAAAGGTTTTCTGAATAAATTTACATTTCTTTGCCATTATTACAATTCATAATTATACATAAATCTGGTACATTAGAAGTTGAAAGCCTAGCCTATTGGTAGTTCCTACCTCAGCTACGACGGCATCAATGCTTCTAGAAAACTGCGGAACGTCTCCTAATCGCTTGCGAATCCGGAGCTTGGTCCTGTTCATCCTTTCTATCTGTTGTTGTGTGATGAAAGAAGAAAGCAAGGGTGAGCAGCAAGCCCACCAAAATAATATGTATAATGATTAATAGTATATGAGCCTTCTCTTAGTACTCATGAAAGTCTTGGTCAAAAGAAATGAACCAAGTTGATATCTTAATGCGATGAAGTCGCAAAATATTCAGTATATATATATATACATATATACTTTTCAAAATATTGGAAGTCCTCTTCCATGCATAATATACACAAAGTCCCAGTGTATAACTGTATAAAAAAATATCGTTGCAAGGTGATCTCATATATCTAACCTTGTCTCAACGTTTTTCTGAAAATCTTTGTCATACATAAGACAATTATTAATTAGATATAAGTTTAAAAGATGAAGTTACCAAATACTCCAATATACTTATATCTTTTCCAAATACTACTTGAACTACCACCGTTCAAGTTATAATTAATTTCAAAAGTTCATCACATAGATGAGACTATAAGACAAGATTTGAATAGATTAAATCTTTAAAATATTATCAAAATAAAATGAAGTTACGAGATACTTCATTTGATGTAAACATCATTTTGAAAACTTGACTCTGCCAACACCCAACAATCGCCCAACCGTAGCCTTTCTATCGAAGTGCTCTGGGTAGTGTTGCAGAAATTATCCAATTGGATGATGAACTCATTACGGGAGTTTGCCGTGCTAGGAAGACCACTTACGATGATCAGTCGTAGTAGTACAACCCCACCATTTTCTACATGTAGAGGAGAACCTGTCGGATTTACTTGTCAACCGAACACTGAACTCCTAAGGAATGGACCGCCTTAGCGGAACTTCCAGGCCATTTGGGCCAATATAATAAGGCTGGGCCGGCGCTACTCGGCCACTTACGCCACTCCTAGTTCAGATGAAATCCATGACTCTGAAACGTAAAGCTCGTTCCCCCTTTCCCCAAGTAGAACTTGTTGATACGGCTCCACCAAGAAGTCGTATCTAGTTGGAAAGGAAAACTCACCGATATTTCCCAGGCGATGCCTGTTAATGGATTAACTTGTTCCAAGAATTTTACTTCCCGAGTGTTGGGTAAGTAATCGATTCATTTAACAAAACAGCAACCTTGTTGCAAATATAAAACACACCACAGAGCCGGATCCCTCAGGTTTTGAGCGAGTATTTAAATCCCCTTCGAAAGGAGGATCTTAAATATAAAAATGAGTTTTGGGATCCGCTCTAACCTTTAAAAAAAATCATTTTGAAGACTCGCAAAATATTTTTAAGAATGTTTGGAGTGATGCTGATTTAACAAAATAAATCAGTCCCAATATATTAGAAAATATCTGAATATTATTATTTAAATAATATTTCCAGAAAGAATAATCTTTATAAAAATAATTGAAGTAGAAGTTTTGAAACTTATACTTGAAATGAATATTAAATATCCAAAGATATACCTATACGAAAGTACTATCTTTATTTGAATAATCAAAAGTGAGTTTGATTATCGACACCTTATTCTATAATAAAATAAAGAATATATCTCAACAAATAATCGGAGTCATAGATCCTCAAATGAATATTCAAATAATATTCAAAAAATAAAATAAGGTGAGTCATAAGCCCTCGAATGAATATTCGAAATAATATTCATTAAATAATAAGCCGAGTCATAATACCTCGAATGAATATTATAAATAATATTCATTAAATAACTAAAGGAGTCATACATCCTCAAATGAATATCCAAGTAATATTCAATAATTAATATAAAGGAGTCATAAGTCCTCGAATGAATATTCAAGATAATATTCATTAATAAAATAAAGTTATCGAATAAACCTTATTCGATTAATAGTTTTGAAAACTACAACCATATATATATATATAAGTATATATATATATATATATATATTTATATCCATATATACAAAATCTACTCGGGATCCTCGACTCCCGGTTTTAGAAAATATTTCCACCTTTGGGTCCCTATACTAAGGGTATATGCAAATTACCGTTATCCTCTAGCATAGGTATTATCAACAATCAACAGATATATATAGCCAGAATACGAAACAGGCATGCATATATACCATATAACATGCTACAATATATCGCAAGAATTTGCTATAACAAATATGCATTTAACGCAAGATCATGCATATACACCAATACATCACAACAACAGTTATAACGGATAGAAACTTGCCTGAGCGACTTGGGGGTTACGAATGGCTCTGGACGAGTCTGGTAACCTATAAGCAACAAGTAAGTTGGAATTAAACCAAAGTCACTTGTAAATCTATACTTTAACTAACTTAGACTCTAACGCTTGTTTTGCGCTTACTAATTCTCTTAAGTCACTCGAGTACCCTCGGCTCCACCATTTTTAATAATTTAACCTTTACGAGTTTTAAAGCGATTCCTTCGCGAGTGTCTTACCAACTGCCTAACACACTTACCATAAATGTTTCATACATTAATTAACCCTTTTTGGTCTTTAACCTATGTTTCAAAGTAAGGCGAGGGGAAAAGTTTCGTTCGCGAAACGCCGTTACTTGAAACGGTCGTTTCTCCTAAACCGTGCATCGGAATCGAACGAACTACATATCAAAACGAAGCTCGTAACATGAGCTATCTAAACATGGCAGTGGTCATAATCTAGCAGGGGGTTCTCGGGTCCTAATGCTATGCACAAAACAGTCCAAAGAAAATCGGACGTTACGACGGCTATGATTACGCGATTTCCAATATTTTAAACCATTCAAACCCATTCCAAATCAACCTCAAATCCAACATACAACCAACATCCATCCTCATCACATCATAACAACCCCAACCAATTCAATTTAATCATTCATACTTATGCCTAAGCTTAACTTTAATCATACTTAAGTTCTTTTCATCAAAACCTCAACATTTACCATTCCATTTCACTACCATTTCAAATCCCAAACTCTAATCACAACAACAAGCTACAATATCATCCTACTAATCAAAATCATCTTATAATATATAGGAATCTAGGGTTTGGAGATGGTATACCTTCCTTTGAGTGGTGGGAGGAGCTAGGAAGCCTTAAGAAGCTTTGAGAAGTCTTAAGAATGCTTGGATCTTCAAGAAAAACAAGAAAAACTTCAAGTTAAAAACTTGAAAACACTATTCATAGTCTTCTTCTTTGATTAAATGGAGAAGATGGAGAAGGAATTGATGGCTTAAACTCATGATATAGCCCTAACTAAGCATGAAGATGATTAGGGAATTAACTCACCAATTTAGGAGGCTTGGATCTTGAGTTTTTGAATTCTTGCCCATTTGTAATAGTAAAAAGCCGAGAGCATGATGAACCATGCCTTGGTTTCTTTTTGATTTTGATGAAAATGATTTTGCTTGGCTTGTTTGGCTTGTTTTTGTGTTTGATTTAGTTAATTACCTTGTTGCCCTTGAATTTGTGTGGTTAAAAAGCCACCACACCTCCTTCCTTCCCATGTCATGCTTGTGTCACCTTGCACGTGTCATAATGCTCCCACTTGTCCACACCTTGTGGTTTGATGATGTCACAATCCCTGGCTTCTTGTACAAGCTTGTCTCTTGGTCACTTATTTATTTTACGGTTCGCTTATCTTTCGTTCTCGTTTATCGTTTGAGGGATCATACCCGGGATCTTATTACTTAGGTTCCCTTAACCTTTCTCAATATATTGTATTCCTTCTATGATCCTCTCTTATAATCCTTTAATTTAAATCCTTTTTATCCTGTTACCTTATACTCAATTCTCTCCGTATCTTGTGGATTTCCGGGAAAAATCAAAGTACTAATATTTACCTGACGATCTTTACATACACTTATATACCACATAGAGTACTAATAATATCCCATAAGATCAATAACAGAACCCCTACATAGCGTGGCATGAAAATTTTTCTCATTCAGCAAAAACACTATTCATAAGGTTTTCAAAATTTCCAAAAATTGGGGTTATTACAGTTGGAATAGGAACAAGAGATTCAGGAGACAAGGTTTTTCCCACACGAGTTCCGGTGTCACCTCAATTGGTTCTGCCCCAGCCTAGTCAACTAAGCCAATTGTAGAATGTAAGTCATGTGGTAAGAATCATAGTGGTCAATGCAGAAAGGATGTTCAGTGCTTTAAGGGTGATCAAAAAGGCCATTATGCGTTAGAATGTAATTCAGGAAACCCCGGAGTTACTTGCTTTAAGTGCGGTAAGGTTGGACATATTTCCAGAAATTGCAAGGTTTCCACTCAGGGCAGTGTAGGAGGAAGTGCATCTCAAGGACCGGCAACCAGCACAACAAGAGCCAGAACCTTCAAGATGACCAAGAGATCTAATGCTCAGGATTCGGATGTGGTTGCAGGTATGCTTTCTCTTAATTCCGTTCTGTTAAAGTTTTGTTTGACTTAGGAGCGTCTAAGTTTTTTATATCTAGGGAATGTGTAAGTAATATGGATTTGATGTTGGAAAATTTAGCTGAGCCCTTAACTATAGAAGTGGCCAACCAAGATAAAGTTTCAGTAAGCCAATTTTGCCCTAGGTGTCAATTAGAAATCTATGGGCATTCCTTTTCAGTAAACCTAATACCCTTTGAGCTAGGAGAATTTGATGTGATTTTAGGAATGGATTGGTTGTCCCAGTATAAGGCAAATATTGATTGTAAGAAAAATAAAATTTTGTTGTATACGGAAGATAATATCAGAATAACCTACCAAGGACAAAAGCAGGAAAAGAAATTTCTCTTGGTATTGGAAGCAAGAAAACTGTTGATACAAGGATGTGAGGCGTATTTAGCCCATGTTGTGGACACTGAGAAAAAGGCACCTAGTTTGGATGAGATTTCAGTAGTTAGTGAATTTTCAGATGTTTTTCCCCACGAATTGTTAGGATTACCACCCGATCAGGAGATGGTGTTTTCTATTGACCTAATTCCGGGAGCAGAATCAGTTTCAAAGGCTCCCTATCGTATGACCCCGGTGGAGATGAAGGAACTAGCTAAACAACTTCGGGAACTTTTGGATAAATGAGTAATTATACCAAGTGTATCCCCGTGGGGTGCACCAGTGTTATTTGTGAAGAAGAAAGACAGAAGCATGAGATTATATATTGATTATCGAGAATTGAACAAGTTAACCATCAAGAATAAGTACCCCTACCCGCCAAACGTGAATACCCCCCGAAGCAACGGGTAGAACGCCTGGTAGAGAGACCCAATCTTGGGTGAAATAAATACCGCGACTTCGATCTTTTTCAATGAAATCATCACGCAGTAAATCGACAAAGCCCAGAGTGATGTCTCTTTCCCCGTACATGGTCATTCACAGATGATCCCTCAGACATCCTACAACCGAAAAACTCCTTCGATATCTCATATCGAGCTGTCCTCCCCGCCACATCATACAACTCTTGTAGATGCATGAGGATAGTGTGAGCATCCATATGCTCATGTTGCTTATGTAGCTCAATGTTCATGGAAGCTAGCATGATGCATTGAGCAACATTTGCATCATCTATCCACTTACGATACACAACATGTTCATCATTATGCGCATCGCTAGCAGGTTCAGTAGGCTTAGGTGAGTCAATCACGTATTCCAGCTTCTCAATCCTGAGAACAATTCTCAAGTTTCGAAGCCAGTCAGCATAATTAGGACCAGTCAATTTGTGAGCATCTAGTATGCTCCTGAGTGATAGTGCAGAAGACATAACGTACAAAGTAAATCTGTAAATGATAAACACATAACAACGCTTAGCAAATATTCGATTTTATTTCAAAACACTATATGAATCGGGTCTTTATTCATAAGTGGCTCCCACTAGTTTTCCTAATTTATTCAACCCCCTACGTGAAAAATTAAGCATTCATAATGCTAGTGGGAATAGGGATCCTACATTCCATTACACGACCCCGGCTGTAGCACGAACCGCCATGTAATGTTCAATAGGCAGACAACTCTTGTCAATTACATCTCATGTTATTCCCTAATCAAACTTTAGCCTCTTGAATAATTGAGTCTCGGCTGTAGCACGACAAACTCAATATTCTAAGTCAAGTCTAACCCAACATTCCGTACAGTTGAATCAGTCCCCAAAGGCCCACGGCTGTAACACGTACCGACCTTTAGATTCTTATTCAATGTACACATCTCTATGTAATAGACAAGTATTTCTTATTTCGAAATCAAAGCCCTCGGCTGTAGCACGAACCGACAATGATTCAAAAATAAGAACTACTTTTCTATCATGTTGGAAGGCTATGACCGACACAAGCCCGTTGTATCATTGGCCAATTACTACTTGATATTATTTAATTTTAGAGGGATTATATTACGTTACAATCATAATCATATTATAAAGAGATTCTTCCTTTTAAATTAAATATTCCAAATCAATAATCAATAATCAGATGATTTCCAGATCGGGTGGAGCATTGTCAAGAGGCGTCACTTAATAACCCTTTCTTACGGATAGAAATCTGTTGTTGACGGAATCATCCTTTCTCTCATATCGAAAATTCATATTCAATTACGTGTTTCATAAACACAAGAATCTCATGATTGTATTCATAATATTATTATTAAGGTTATGAAACAATTTCACTATACTAGGTTGTCTAACAAACGCCTTATGTTTATTTAAGTTCACCTAAATCTATCATCGCATGATAAACTAAGCATATATCACATATATCAACATGAATAAACATCAAGGCAGGCATGTTACATCATCTAGCACATTAGTCTAAGCAATATACATCTCTATGTATCACATGAAGCATTTAAAAGCAATTAAAACAGACAAAAACAGCTTTAAAACACTTCTGTTAGCTATAAACAGTTCGAAACAATTTCATAAAATATCATATAATATACCATTAGAAGCGTCTCGAAAAGACGAATCCAACGGCACCAAAATCGCCCATTTATGAGCTGGCACGTGCCCACACGCACCTAAACAAAATTTCCCACGCGCGGCCATGCGCACACGCGCCTGACAGCGCGTGTCTGACTTTCCACCACGCGCTCACGCGCTCCACGCGCCCGAACCCTGATGCTGACGTCACCAGCGCGTGTCTTCCACGCGACGCGCATGGCACGCCAGCGCGTAAGGTCGACGCGCGGTCCTTCCCCTGTGCGTGAACTGTCGCCGTTTTTTTTTCTTTTCCGCACGGAATTCCGTGCCGCTTACCTGACTGTTCCTTGTCTCTGTCTTTTACCTTTTCCGTGCCACCGTACTTTTAATATAGCAGCACATTACATGTGCCATTGATTTCAACAGCAGCAGTACAGATGCAGATATACAAAAATATATACATACTTCCAATATCATATATATATATATCTTTATTTAATTATGAATTTAATTGCTAGAACTTCAAAAATTCATAATAAAAAATCTATACATCCTAAAATTATGAAAAAAATACCCAGACGATCTACAACACTTGTAGAACCCAGATCAACAGTCAAAATTATTCTGAGAAATGATTTCTCATCAGGAAAAATTAATCCATAATATAACTTGTAAAAATCATAATTAATTCATACAAGCACATAAAATTCTGAAATTTTTACCACAGATCTATATGCATACAACCTATGCTCTGATACTATTGTTGGATTTTTAACGTAGCGGGGGCATGGCAAAACACTTTTACACATACAAAATCCAAATAAAAGCATATAAATCGTGAATAAAAATTCGAGGGATCTCGTGTCAAGCCTATCTAATTCAATCACTTGCTTACCATTTACTATGCGTAGTTCTATACAAATTAGAAACTCCTTTCTAATTTCATTCACTCTGGCCAGAGATTCCTGAACTAGCATAAGTGGATCAGCCTTGAACATTCGCTTCCTTCACTGGAAGGGGTAGATCCTTTATTGATCATACACTATCTTCGTGTACAAATTCCTATACCCAGAAGAGCCCTAATAATTGTCCCTGGAGACTAAGAACTAAACCAAAGCATAGTTCAGTGTACATAAGATGACTATGATGACCTCAAGTCTAAGGATACTTGTACAACTATCACTAAGCGAACAACTGCTGACACGTGACTGAACTCCATCAGTTGTTCAGCTGGGCGAGTCATGTTCAGTGAACTTATTCTATAATAAGCACCTACATACTAGCTATAGTGTCACCACACAAATGTCTATGAGAACAGACATCCTTCATAATGAAGCAAGCATAGTATGTACCGATCTTTGCAGATTATTAATTACCAGTTAGTAATCCTACGACCAGGAACTATTTAAGTTTAGAGTTATCATCTTTTTAGGTCTCACTATTATGATCTCATCATAATCCATAAAAAGCTTTACTCTAAACTATGGTATATCTTATTTAAACACTTAAATAGATAGAGCCTGTAATAAAAAACATAACAAGTCTTTTATTAATATCAATGAAATCAAAACAGATTACATAAAGAGTTATTCCTAAATCCTTATACATGATTGGACTTAGGACATATTCCTTTCATTATCTTTATCCAGAAAATGAATCTTGACTCCAACATCCTTCTTGTTTATCTTGCTGTATTGTTTTGATCTTTAAACTCTTTGCAAGTTAAGAGCTTGCTCTGATACCAATTGTTAGTCCCTTAACAATATGACAAGAATTACAGAAGGGGAGTTGAATGGAATTCTTGAAACTTTTTCTCGAAATAAAAATGTTCTAACTCGAATATATATAAGTGTGAATTGATTAGCACAATGCGGAATAGTTACTTAAATGAATTAAAACACAAGTAATTAAAAACAAGAGTCTTTAAAAACTTTCCGGTGGATTTGAATGATTTCACCAGAGATATATATTATATATCTAGAGAACTCTGTGTGCAAAATGCTCACAGCTGCTTACAGATATTGAACAACTAAGAATGCAGAGAAATGCTAAGGATTCTGCTTACAAATGTTTCTCTACGTGTTTCTTGGATTATTCCCTAGTTGCTACTTCTTGGTTTATATATGTATCACCATGATTACAAAGTAATGAGACAGAATAATAAAACAAAAACTATCTAGTCTATTATAATGCTACCTCATTACTCTATTCCAGCATCTTTGAATATCTTCATAATAGCATGGAAATGGCAATGCTTCTTTGTTCTCGAAAACCCAGTTGAATAGGCTACCACATTCCATTTGCATCCACTCGACACATGTGACTGTGTTGTCACTGTCAACATATATTTGAATTATTTATCCATCAGGTTCATGATCATCCGTCGAGTTATTGATCATCCGTCGGGTTGTTGATCATCCGTCATATTCATTGTTTGTTCATCCGTCGGGTAGCAATCAGGCACTTGACTTCATTTCACTATACAGAATTACAAGACATCATCTATGTACAATTAATCAACCTATTCTGCATATCTAACTGAGATCAACATGACTCAAATACTACTACAGATTCTAAACAATGTGTATGCAAAAATGTGCTACAGACTTGTTGTTACATAAGCTACTCACTCGATGGATAATAAGTCATCATCCGTCGGGACTATATTGAGTCATCCGTCGGGACTATAAACCTTATCCGTCGAGTGCTACATAATTTCACTAAGTAAAATCTACCAAGATGTTTTGTTCATGAAATCATCAAGTACACAACATATACACAACATTCATTTTCAAGATCCATTTATTATATAGATGTAAACCTAGTTTTAGAAATGGTATTGTTGAAATCTTGATGTTTAGTTAAGTAGATGTGAGGTTGATTGTTGTTGCCTCAAGAACATGATGTTCTTGAGATGATTTTGTGTGTTGATGATGAGATGATGATTGTTGGTGGTTGTGTTAAGAGTTAGGGCGTAAACGAAACCCCGATCATAAACATAATTCCGTTAAAACAAACAAATCTTAACTTTAAGTTTCTGCAGAAATTCCCGAAGATTTAAACTTTATTTTCTTGAAAAATAAGCATTGATAATTCCCGAAGATTTAAACTTTATTTTCTTGAAAAATAAGCATTTATTATGATAGAAAAAGTTATAAGGATCGTTTAGGCGCTTGAATCGCTTGATTCCGATTTACGGATCAAAAGTTATGGCCATTTTACTAAAAGTGATTTACGCGACAAAAACTGCTACGAATTACGAACTTTGAAAATATAAAGGAAACATATTGAGTTTCCTAACTGCTACACAAATTTCAAGTGAAAATAATGATTTTTCAGTTTTATAAAAATATCAGAGCCGAGGCCGCGTGATTAGAAAACGTAGAATCCATAAGCGGAGCCGACGACGAAAATGAAAATGAACCTAAGATACTTAGAAAAATGAAGCGACCATGATGTGAATAAGAACTTAAAGGAATAATAAGGGTAATATAAGTTGGGAGGGTGCATAATAAGTAGCGCATGAGTGCGAGTTGCCGTAAATTAGAACGGGACCTAACGAAGTGAATTATGTTATGATTATAGATTTCCGAGCGGAACCTAGAGCATCCTCCACCTCGAGATACCCAGGCAAGTTTACGAACCCAACTTCATTTACTGTTGTGTTGTGAAATGATTGTTTTATTATCATTGCATAAGTACCATATTTACCATGATACGTAGTCATTGAATTTTTGCATGATATAGCGATGTTGTACGATAAGTATATATCGTGAAATGTTTAATTCCGCTATAAGCGTAACATATTATAATAAAACCGAGCGTAGGTCAGGATTTCAAGATAAAAACCCGGGAATCATTTCGGTGATATTATAGGACGATTACAAGTCCATAATAGTACGTTTTAAAGGGACTCAACGCCACTTACGAAACATTAAAATACCTCGAACTTTTATTAAAACGACTTCCCAACGATTATATTCCTTCAACTATATTTTATTGTTCGAATAATAAATATTATATACCTATTCCTTTATCATGGGAGAAGTATACTCCAACGATTATTTATTTCAAACCCGATTAAACATTAAAGATTATTAATTGCATAGACATTAACTAGTTGAGGAATATTATTTTAAATATTCTTTTAAAAGAATAAACTCCTTCGAGGTTTAATTATTTACTATTTATTAAAGGGTTTATTTATGATTTAAAAATCATAGAACCGGATTTAAATTACTTTTTGATTTCGAAAATCATTCGAATAATTTCAGATCGTCGAAGAATATTATCCTGACTTATTTAATATTTTGAATATAGTTTCAAAGAGAAACTCCCCCTTTATTTAATTATCTATTGACAACGGTCAACTCACATCCCTAGCACTTCCTCCGAAAACTTTCGGAAGTACATATATATATATGAAGTAAAGCTATGCCTATCAACAAGCAAAACGCTTGGGGGAACTTCGATGTGGTTCGAGTTCTCAAGATATGATAGGATCTCCTAAAGGATAAGGGAGGGGTAGGATCCAAGTACTTCGTGTATTGGATAGACTACTGGTACTGAAGGAGAGGGTACAAAATGTACCTAAGGACCTGCAAAGTGTGTGTATACCCGAAATGAGGACACATAGCCCGTATGCGGCAAGGGTGATAACCGAGATACGAAGTTATCATCCTTCTACTAGTAGAAAAGGTTACTTTTATCACAGTACGACTGATCATCGTATGCGGTGGCTCCGACGAATATCTTAATTCTTCCAATTGGAATTGTGATGCAATACTGTAACCCAAGCCTAGGTGCTGGGTTTACTTTTACGGTATTCGCAGGTTAATAAAATCCATTAAAAAATTGTTTTCATAAGAAGGTGTGTATCACCAAGGAAAACTATTTTCGAATAAAATATAATTATCATATATGATGCTTTACGTAAGTTATCATACAGTCATTTTCATACTGTACATTATTATGCTAGGCATTATAGCTCACACTTGCTTTCTTAAATTGACACAACACAACAGTTAATCAAGATGCCTGCCATGAGAACCACAGCCAGGAAACGGGTAGGAAATGGCCAGTTGTTCCGTAGATTGTTTGGTGTTGTACCACAGGTAGTCCGAATAAGCTGGATTAGTTTTCAGTTGTTTTTAGTTCGACTTATTTATAAGTATGACTTGTGTAAGGTAATAAACAAGAAACGTATATTTTTCCGACGGACTAGCCTTACTTAACGGTTACTCCCCGGTAAGACTTAATCACTTTTGGGTTGTAATAATTATCACTTGATGGTTGAATTACTCTAGTTATGAATGCTTCGTTTCCAAGACAATAACCTGTAAATGTGTGTGTGTGTGTGTGTGATAAGTGTGGGGTCGTGAAGCGTGAGTATTTATATATTGTAGTGTGAGTTATGTGGTTGTAGTAGTTTAGATGGCGTGGCCTCTGAGATTCCTGACTCCGGATTTTGGGGCGCCACACACAACAACTATAGAGTAATAAGAGATCTCAATAAGCCATTATACTTATCAAGATGTTGAGTTCTCTATATACCAAACTTGAGATCTCGATATAAAAACTCAAGTAAAGAATGCAGATCAGTTAAATATCCAAGATTATCAATCAACAAACAAATCAATCACTGATTTGAAAAGTCTACAAAAACCAGCTTGAAGAGTACAAGATCAAAGGACACGATTAATTGACAAAGTAGAAGTCACAGACATGCACGATTTACAAAGATACACTAAGCCAAAAATAAAAAGTTTTAGTTAACTTAAAGTAGGGTTTAGTACATGCTATTACATGCTGTGTAAAACCAGTGGTTACTTTTCTATAAAGTAAAAACTGGATGCTTTATTTCAGGAGTAACAAAATAGATCTAAAATCTTGTAACTCACAAGAGAGAAGCTGAGTAGTTAACATACTAAGAACCCAGAAATTTGTAGCAAAACACTAGCTTGATTTTTATATAAAATTAAGTGAGTTTTGAAAGATAGTGTGTTCATGTACATATTTTATTATTTCTGTTAAAGTATATTATCTCTAAAAGATAGATTACTTTGTTCACCATTCATAACAGTTCAAAAAGCCATTAAAATTATCCAAAATATATTCACCCCCTGTGTTGTATTCATTACCTAACAGATTATGATGAGATCATAATAATGACACCAAAAATATGATAACTCTGAACTTAAATAGTTCCTGGTCGTAGGATTACTAATGGTAATTAGTAATCCGCAAATATCGGTACATACTATGCTTTCTTTAATTTGAAGGATGTATGTTCTCATAGATATTTATGTGGTGACACTATTGCTAGTATGTAGGTGCTTATTATAGAATAAGTTCACTGAACATGACTCGAACAACTGATGGAGTTCACTTGCGTGTCAGTAGTTGTTCACATAGTGATAGTTGTACAAATTTCCTTAGACTTGAGGTCATTCTAGTCATCTTGTGTAGACCGAACTATACTTTGGTTTAGTTTTTAGTCCCTAGGGATAATAATAAGGGCTCTTCTGGGTGTAGGAATTTGTACACGAAGATAGTGAATGATCAATAAAGGATTGGTTCCTTCTCGTGAAAGAAGAGAATATCCTATGCTATTTCACTTATGCTATTTCACCTATTTTACATATCATTCTTGTAGTCAACATGACTTATAACATCCTACAACTTCTAATTCTCTAAGACATTACATTACACAGGAATGTGCTACAAAATACTAATTTAATTACAAGCCATTCTTTCAATGGATGACAAATGAAATTATCCGTTGAAAGCTACAATTTCACTTAATTAAGTCTACTAAGGTGTTTTGGAAAATTATCATCAAGCCTACAACATATTCCTAACACACATAGTGATAGTTGTACAAATGTCCTTAGACTTGAGGTCATCATAGTCATCTTGTGTACACCGAACCATTCTTTGGTTTAGTTCTTAGTCTCTAGGGACAACAATAAGGGCTCTTCTGGGTGTAGAAATTTGTACACGAAGATAGTCTATGATCAATAAAGGATCGGCTCCTTCTAGTGAAAGAAGAGAATATCCTATGCTATTTCACTTATGATAGTTCAGGAATCTCTGGCCAAAATGACTGAAATTAGAAAGAATTTTCTAATTTGCATTAAACAGAACTAGACATAGTGAAGAGGAAAACATATGATTAAATTAGATAGGCTTGACACGAGATCCATGCCTTGTTTTTTAATCGGGACATTATAGGGCAAAAGGAATTTATTATACGGTAACTATTCACTGAATAGGTTCTTGGTATATTTAGCATTGAATTCATATTATCCGGATAGTCGTGATATATTGAGAAGTATCCCTCACGATTTAAAATAAATATGATTAACTAATTAATTATATTTAATGAATTAAAGAACTCATATAAATAATAATAATAATAATAATAAATGGTTTTATTATTATTTATTTCTACTACCAGCTTTAATATTGAACCTACAGGGTCACATCATTAAGAGAATGATTTATTGGTGGAGGAATTAAATTAATAATGGTCGGTCATTATTTATTTATAAAATAAATAATTGATTAATAATTTTTATAACTAATTAAATGTGATTTAATTTATTATAAAATAATTAAGATGCTTTCTTAGTATTATTAATGAAGAATTTAGTTTGTAAAATTAAATAATGGAGATAATTATTTTCTAAAAGTTTAGAAAAAGAATTAATGATTAAAAGGGATTTTAATTATTAATTAATGGATTAATGAGATTAATCAAGATTTGGGGTAAATAATTTTATGAAAAAAAATCACCTAAAATTTTGTGTTAGTCTTAGAGTATCGTAGAAGGGGGGTGAATACGGTACCTACAATCTTTTTCGATTCGTATACAAGTTCTTCGTTATAAGTACGGAATCAAAATAGACACAAAACAATTCGAGGAATATATTGTTTTATTAATATAATCCTTGAGGTTGCTACAATCTAATCAATAAATTGATTAGCTACAATAAATTCAGCAATACAACACTATGTTTACAAGCTTAATAAATGAGGTTCTTTAATGGAGCTCTTGTAAACACTTTCTGTTGAACTGAAGAAGATAACCAAATAAATACAGATTCATTTCACTGCTTTGTTCTCTTCAAATTCAATTAGACAGGTGGCTTAATTTGAACCACTTGTTTTACTTGTATTTGCTTCATATTACTTCTGAAAAACCTCCAAGTGCTAACTGGCGATTGAGAATTTTGTTAACCTACAACTGTCTTTTGCTAAGCTGCGATCATATAGTCAACCTACGACTAAGTCCTAACTTGTGACTATCTTTTGCTAAGCTGCGACTATATAGTCAACCTGCGACTAAGTCTTAACCTGCGACTAAGACTTAACCTGTGACTTATAAAGTTAACCTGTGACTACAAAGTTAACATGCGACTGTAAAGTTGGATTTTCCTTAGCAATTTTCTTTACAACTTCAACCTACGACCATATAGCTAACCTGCGACTATAAAGTTAACATGCGACTATATAGTTTTGCTTTAGTAATTTTCTCAGACTCCAATAGTTGTATCCAATGGACCATTTCTTCTGTGTTACTGAATTAAATCTTTTCTGGAATGTTGATCTTTGGTGCACTGGTCTGGTTCACAAACAACTAACATGAGTTGATATAATTCAATTCATTTTGCACTGCAAAGCTGATACATCTTGGATGGGTATTTCTAGCTTCAACCACTGAACCCCTGATCTTCATTACTTCAAATCAAACTATGTAACTGATACTGGAAGTCCTTTGATGTCTTATTCTTCATGGATGCTTGAACATGTTAATGAACTTCGTCCCATGACTTGAGTGTGGACTTAGAAAGTCATTTGCATCTTTTGATTCTTTGTATGTATCATGTCTTCATCTTTAGGGTTCCCGTGCTTCACAATTTAATATTGTTTATCTATTTCTGTTTCATGTTGAGTTATAATTCCTCGATTATATGTTACATTACATTATGCTTTATAATCTCCCCATATTTGATTGTTAGAGTTCAACAAGCAAATCCCTAAAGATAACTCAACTGACAATAAGAAAAAGTACAACCTTAAAACAGATAAAGATATTAAATGCATTATGGATTACATATTCAATTCCAGATACCTTAAGTTACAATTACAAAGAATTGTTCCTCTAGCCTGAACAAATTATCTAGGTCTTATTTGTCTTTGTTTTCTTGAGCTTCTTGCCTTGACTGCCTTCTCCTTCTTGAGTGGACTGAGTCTGAACAAACTTTCTCTTGGGAGCTTTCTTTTTTAGATCTGTTGATTTTATTGATTCTGAGAGAGATGATTCTTTGCTTCTATTCAGAAGGTCATCCAGTCTAGCTTGGACCAAATCACGACCTTCTATTTCCAGTGCATAATGGGAGGTAGATTATTCAGCTCATTAAGCATCATCTGAAGATATTTGACTTTGGAGCACTTAGGAATAAGATCAAACAACATTGTAGATCTTTTAGACATTACGAAGACTGTTATCCTTTTAGGATGTCCTCGCACTCTCTTGATGTCGTTGATTGATTCTTCTTCCACCACTTCATCAAGTATCTTTATGATTGGGATCAAAGCAATCTTTTCCTTCTTACATGTGGAGAGTTTGACGTCCATTAAGGCTTGATATATTTCTTCTGATCCACTTGTTCTGTAATCATTGATCTTAATCTTTACTTTATTAATCTGAAAGACTAGTTCCCCTTCACTGTTAGCGCTGATGATAGGTTCACTATCTTTTAGAAGATTAATTTATGGCTCTCCGTTGATGAACAACGTCTCATGATAAGCTCTTTTAACTTTCTGCATGTCTTTTTCTGTATCCCTGATCATTTTGTCATTGAGCCTATTAGCATATAGCACTTCAGCAGCTTTAAGGTCTGCTTCTAATCTTTTGACTCCTGGTGCTTCCAGATTTGCTCTTTTGCTTCTGAGTTGACTTTCCAGGAAAGTGAGTTGTAAAAATCGAATGGATCTTAGATGTTGATCTGACATGGTGATATTTTGCATCTTTCCATCTACAAATACTTTGATTACAAATGGAGTAAAGAATTCTTGAGGAGATACATCCATCATCATCTTCCGAAGCTTTTCTCTGAAGTATTCATTCTCATTTGATTTCAACTATGGGATTTTTGATGCTAAAACAAATAGTTCCACTATATTCAGCATCTTCAGTACGCTAGTAGAGATCTTCATTTTGAGTCCATCTCTATGATTGACAATAATCTTCCATCCATTCTTTAGAATATTCACAGTGGTGCTAGTGATTATCCTATTGAACTGAGAATAGAACTCATAAATATTTGGATAATCCACTCTGTACTTCTCTACAATGTTCAGAAGACCCTGTTGCCAAGGCCTAGTTTATGATAGCTTTCTGGTATGTTCATTTTCCTTTTGATCTCATACCATTCACTTCCTCTTTTGTTAGCTCGAAGATAAGATTCTCTTGCTTCTCTGGCTTCTCTTCTCTGTATTGCTCTATGTACTCTAGCTCTTGATCTCTCAATATCTTCTTGAATTTCTTGATAGGATCGATTGAGCTTTTCCGACAATCCATAGTACAAATAGCCATCCGAGAAAGCATCTTTATCTTCAAATTCTTCGTCCTCGGATATGACCTTTCTTTCTTCAGTAATTACTGCTTCAACTCTGGGTTCAAAACCCTCAGGAACATCGCTTTCATCTATTTCTCCCTCCTCCAGCTCATACTCTGAGAATAAGGGCTTTACAGCATATATCTCCGACAGAAGCTCACTTTGAGATGTAATGACTTTACTTTGGAGATCTTGTTTTGATGTTGATTGCTCCCCCTGAGTTGAAAAACTCTTATCAGCAGCATGTCTTGCCCTTAACAACATTCTTTCATCTATCCTCTCTTCTTCTTCCTTTTTCTCCTGAACCTTATCTCCAAATTCATCATAACCAGAGCCAGCTTTTTGAAAAACATCCTGAATTATGTTCACAGTTTCAGCTACTTTTTCTTGCTCCACCCATTTCTCCCCCTCAGTTGTGTTATATAACGACTTGTGTATTTTTAAATTATTTAAATTATGTAATTATGGAAATTATTAAATAAATAAAATATGTGTATTGGTTTTGGACCGCTAAGTGTCGTTTGATTATTGATGTGTGACTTACAATATACCGGGTTGTTCGTGTGATTAATTATGGAATCGTATTGGATTGTTTTTATTTTCAAAAGTGGATTTGATGCAAATATATTCGAATAAATACTTGGAATGTCTCTAAAATTGTTTTTATGATTTTATAATTACAATAATTATTTTTAGGATTTTATAAAATTGAGAAATCAATATTTTACTAATTATTTATTTTTAAATGATTTTCTGATTACTTTTATTTGTAAAATCCATATTTAGTTCTAAAATTCTTTAAAAATTATGAAACTCATATTTATTTAAGTTTGAATATTCTGAGAATTTTAAAATTATTTTGGAAATTTTCGGGATTAATTTTACCCGCGCGTTGTTTCGTTTATTTGAGAAAAGCGGGTATAAATTGTGTTTTAGAAATTGTTTTAAAATTACGGAATTTATGTTTTATAAACTTCGGGATATTTATAACTTTTTAAGACTACTTTTGTAATTTTCTAGCATTGTTTAAAGTGCAATTCGGTTCGTAAATTTGAGATTCGAAACAACCGGGTCTTAAAAGCTCGTAATTATCTTTTCAAAAACATGTCGGTTTAATAAGCAGGGGGACACGTGTTATAGCCTTCTTGCAGCATGTGTCAGCAAAATAAAAATAAAATAACAACACCCTCCTTTTCTTTTGTTTCGTTAATTCTCGAACTCTCTCTAATCTTTTTCTTCTCCCTGTTTTCTCTTCCCCGTTCCTCTCTGTTCGGGTGAGTTCCGGCCGCTGTTTTCTGGCTATCCCTGCTTTGACTTTGCTGCCACCACCGCCCATCTTCAGTTGGTCAGGTTGCTTAGCTCTGTTTAGCCTAATTGTATCTATAAATATATACATACATATGTATATATGTGTGTTTAGTTGGGTGTGTTATTGTTGTGTCTCCTGCTATTCTGTTACATGCTATTGGGTTGCTTCTGTCTTCCTGATTGTTTTGGTTTCCGGTTGCCGCCGTTCGGATTTCGGCCAGGCGACCGGATGTGTGTGTATTCGGTGCATGGCGTGTGCTGTTTTGGTTGTGATGTTTCTACTCAGCTATTACTCTATTTTTCCCTGTTCGCTTATTTTGGTTGTTGTGCGAGTATTGATTTAGTTTTTAATTTCTGCAGGAAAATTCATTGATTATTTTAATGAAATAAATTCACTTTGTACAGATACTCGATATTTAATCGGTGGAATTCGTGACGGAAACCCGGAATAATCGGGCACCCGTGAATTTTACCGCCATCGGCGATGAGCCTCGGTGAGCCGACGGTGGACCGTGATGATACGTTCTGAGTCCTAAACTTACAGAATAAATAAAATAGTTCGTATGATTATTTTCGGAACGAAAACTACTATATGGTTTTAAAAGTCCTATTGAGCCATGAATTGCGAATTGTGAATTATGAACTGTAATGATTGGATTGTTTGAGTGGTTGATTGTTGTGATAGACGTCGATGATGTTTCAACGGGTAGTCCGATAAACGAAGGGGACGCTGTCCGATTTCCGGGAAATTAGACTACGGAAATACGGGAAGCGTATCCGAGGATTATCGGGACGTCGAGAGAGTATAAGTAAATATATATACGTATGTTTTATATAAAACCTGATTGTATGTTATAGTGAAACATTTTGCCAAAACTCAATAACCCTAATTTCGTAAATGACGAATATACGTATTTTGTAAAAACGAACATTGGATCGATTTCGAGAATGTGAACCCTAATTGTTGTCTGTGTTATTCTAATATGAATAATTACGAGTCAGGTTTGAATATTGTTGGGTGAGAATTAGTATCGAGGATATGTCAAGCATACCTAGACGTCTAACGTAGGGTATTTGGACCCTGTAGGTTATAGTCGGGAACCTGAAAGTGGACGATGGACTAAAGATAACCTAGTGGTCAGTCGACGAACTCAGTAGAGTTTCAACAGAAAGACCTGAGTGTCGAAGTCGAATCCTTATTTTCTTGATCTTGAGCCGTAAGCCTTATTCTTTGTAAACCATCCTTTGTTGATCCTCATATACAAATCACACAAATATGATACTACTTCCCAAATGTATAACTACCAAACACTGAAATAAAATTGTTTGAAATGCAGAAACTTTTATACTTCAACCATTATTTAAAACCTCAAAGAACTATACCTTGAAAAACCATTATTTGTCTAATACCTGATCCTTTTACAGGTTGAAAACCGTTTCTCGTACATACCTTGATATACCCTTATGATACTCATGAAACGCTTTACATTTTGTACAAATGCTTTATCAATATGGATTATGATCTTGCTTATTGCATTACATTGTTTATTACACTGAATTGTTTTAGAATTGGATAGTTTTCTTATGTGGACAAAATTCGTGGTCAGACCAGATTCGTGGTTGAATTAGGCCAATGTGTGCCTTGGATCCAGTAGTTAGAGCAGTGCTGTGTGCTTTGCTCGGGGTTAGTGCGTGACTGATTAGCAGCCTAACCTTGGTTTTATAACTTAAAATGAATATCCAATTCTAATGATTAGTTAAAAAGAAACTTGATTCCTTTGAATCATCTCATTTGATCATTGTTTAACCTCAGTTATCGTTAGCATGACTTGTTGAGCTAGTTAGCTCACTCTTGCGAATCTTTTTATATATGTTACAGTTGAAAAGGATATGGATGATAGTGAAGTTCCTCAGTTCAAAGTGCGGGCTAAGATTCCAGTTGAGTTGGATCGAGCTAGCAGAAGCTTCATGGGGTAGAAAGATAGTCAAATTGTAGGAATACGTTTATTATCAGTTGTAAGTTAAATTAAAGGGAAATTTGGTACGTTGTAATAAAAGTTAAGGTTGTGGCTTGTTTTCATACTTTAACCTGTTGCGATCCGTGGTTATATAGAGCAGGGTCATTGCAATTAATATTTCATATACAGGTTGAGATATTGTATTTGTGTTGTGGACCCCGAACTTCTGATCCGGGTTTGGAGGGCGCCACAGGTCGGTATCAGAGCTACAGGTTATAAGTCACTGAAACAAGCCTAGATTATCGGGATTGGGTAGAGGGTTAGGATTAGGAATAGGAAATAGAAAGATAAGACATTATGAGGTTGAGTGCGACTATATAGTAGGTCTCCGGCACGGGTTGTATTGCGATTCGGAATTTTTAACTTGCGACGTGATCTCCGGACAACGACAATGGTAGATCCTGATTTCCCTGTATCATCTGATCGTTTGGAGTTTTCCATTCGTGGATCGTCATCTTCTATCAGATTTGATTTGTACCTTGTTCCTCCATCAGTATTAATGGTACTACCTTCCGTTATGATAGTTATATCTCTTCAAGCTATTCTACATTATTTTACCACCTCATGATATGAGACGACTTATTTAAGGACTTCCATCTGTTTAATTTTGTTCTATTGGATATTCGGCTGAGGGTGTATCTCTTTAGTTTACCCTACACCCTGTTCTATATCTTCGGTTTAAAACTTGTCCTATAAAGCAAATGTACCTATGAGGATGGATGCGGGAGTCGCAGTAAATGGTGAGTATTGAGATACAAGTAAAGGTGAGAAGAAGTTTGGAAAAAAAAAGATTCAAGTGTTTTGGAGGATACCTGTTACCTGGTTACAAGAAGCTATTAGTGATTAGGCCACCCATGACTAGCTTGTGAAATAGAGTAGATAAGTGTTAGAAATAAAGAGTTAGAGAAGATTATGGATCTGAAGATTTCTTGGAATTAGATAATGGTGTTATAATAATGTGATATATATTCTAACAAGATGATGTGACATTAGTCAACTTGTTGACTATTGGATAGCCTGTTCCACTTAACTACTGCAACGATAATGTCGGGAATATTACCAGTATGAAAGCTTTGATGTGAAGCTACGAATACGATAACATTCAACGGCAACTGAAGTGATCATCGATTAAGGAAGGCAAATGGACCCAATAAAGGAGAAAAGGTAGATTGAAGTGAATGGACCTTTACATGATCGTTCTTTAATTTGGTACCTTGTTATAGGTCGGAAGGACAACAACCAACTCATATAGTAAGGACAACCAGGTTTGTGATTTTCCAAACTTTTTAAACAAGTTTTCGAAAAAGATTTCCTTTATAAATTTCTAAAAGCCTTTTCGAATAAAATTATTTTTAAACATTGGTTGTCAAGTTACTACTTGAGTTTCTTGTTTGTTAGAAAGCCCGGATTACTTGGAAGGATGATGTTTCAGACTTAGTATTGCTAATTTCGAGAATGAAGTAACCTATGATTATGAAGAAGTTGATTATTCCTAGCAATAAAGTGCAAGTATTGTTTGATAAAATTTACAACAGAATTAGCGTACGGAGTAACTATACATTCAATTACTAGGACTATCAGAGTCCGAAGAATTCATTGATTTAACAAAAGCCGGAGCGTGATTGAAGAAGATTGGAAAGATTTCCAGACCTCTCTCAAAACAGAATATTATTAACAAAAGGATCGTTATGTCGAATGGTACGTGTTTATTCTAAATTAAAAGAGGAATCTCGAAGTTACCTGGTAGGAATGCCATTATGATCGAATTGTTAAGGTATTATACGTGTAAGTGTGATGTTAAAGATGAAAAACTTAGCAAATAAGAATTCTTTATAATGCTTGGTTTGCGAAGACATTTCAACGGACTTTCTAAAGTTGACATATAACACAATTGGGATACGATCGAACAAGCTCGAAAGATGAATACAAGTGAAATGTGGATGGTGACCAATAGTATCTTTCTAGTTTCCGATATTACAGCGTATATTCCTTCTCAATTCCTAAAAATGTATGAACTTCTTTCCTCAAATAAACTCTTTTCCTTGATATCAAAAAGAAGGATATTCCATTCCTTTCAAATTTATTTTCTTCCCTCAAGTCTTGCTTTCTGATTGGGACAAACAGTGTTATGGTGAGACACTTTGTCGGGATGACGAAGAGTCGGGTGGGACGCCACCTAATCATGTACTGTATGCCATATGGTATGAAAGACTGGCCATCTTAAGTACCAATATGGTTGTCTCATTCATATTCGAATCCTTGCTTCTTCTTTCTTTTCAACTCTAATTTGGTTGGACTTTGAATCCTTCTAGTCGTTTCGTTGTACTGTCGTTCTTTGCAAGAGGTTTTCAAATAAAAATCAACGTATCCTGAATTAAGCGGACGAAGTTCCATCTACGTCTTATGCATGGGAAGGAAATAAGGGCCCTGGCGAGGATTGCAAATCACTAGTCCCAGTGAAGAATCCACTAAGAATCAAGGTAATCTACTCCAATAAGGAATATGTTTTTAGAACGAGAATATGCGATTTTCCTGTGAAATATGTTATTCAGAATACTGACGTGATGATATGGATGATCAGGGTGAATACCTTATGCGTTAAAGTATTAAAAGATGTGGAAGAAACTTAATTGTTTGTCTCTTAAGGTTTTGTTGATAAAATAAATTACCCTGTTGAATTGATAAGATTGTGAATAAAGGACTAGCAAGTCAAGAATGTGTAATTGCTAAATAAGTGGGTACCAATGGGGGAATTGAGATTTCTGGCAACAAGTTGTGAAGAATTGATATCAGGAAAGATGAGAGGATTTGATATTATTCTAAGAAATGGATTAACTATTAAAGCGTGATGCCCAGACAGACCGTCGTGATGAAAAGATAGTTCCGAGGATGCCAAATGAGTAGGTGGTGAGGTTCAGAAGATGAAAGAAGGTAAAGAATTTGTTAACGATGACTTAAGCTAAGAGGTTACGGTGACCAAGAGGTAAGTACTATGGTGATTATGAGATAAATAAAAGTCACAAGCAAACAAAATTTGAAGATTTTATAGCAATTAAGGAATTTCAAGATATGTTCCAGATGAGTTATCGATATTCCTCCAAATAAAGAAATGAAGTTCGCGATTGACTTAGCACCTGAAACGAAGCCAGTGACCAAGGCCTTCCATAAAATGGCACTAGTTAAAATGAGGAAATTAGCAAAGCAGATGCAAGAGATGTTAGAAGAAGGAGCGATTAGACCTAGTGTACCCCATAAGGTGCACCATTATTAATTACTAGTAAGAAAGATGGAAGTAGGAGATTATGCGTCAACTAACGGAAGCTTAACAAGTTTACTATCAGGAGCAAGTATCTGTTACCTCGACCCAATGATTTGTTTGATCAAACGAAAGAAGCAAAATACTTTTATAAGATTGACTTAAGACTTGATATTTCACCAATTGAAGATTAGACCTATGAATATATCGAAGATAATTTTCAGAACTAAGTACTGTTCTCGTATTGTCATTTGGATTAACCAATATACCAGTAATATTTGAACTTGATAGACAGAATCTTTAAGGAATATCTAGATGGGTGATATTTGTGTTACTTAAAGTCAATGGAGGACCATGCAAAGCATTTAATGATAACTGAGAAGTTGGAGAAGAAAGAAGTTGTGTGAAATATAGTTCTTAGCATAAATAGTCAATGTGGAGAAGATCAAAGGAGATTCAGCAGAAATTAAAGTTGCTATGAATAAAAGAGAGACCAGAAACACTAACAAAAGTAAGAAGTTTTATCATGGGCCGGTTACTATCGAAAAATTTGTGCAAGATTTCTTGAAAGTTACAATATCTTGGACGAAGCTAACCAGGAAAAACAAGAAGTTTATATGAAGTAGAGAAGGGTGAACAAAGTTTTACGGAGTTAAATGAAAGAATGGTTACAGCACCTACTTTATCATTTTGAAAATATCAAGGAGATTTGGTAGTTATAGTGATGCTTCTCATAAGGAAGTAGGATGTGTGTTGATGCAGCACAATAAAGATATTATATATGCACCCAGACAACCGAAACCTTATGAGCAGAAGTATCCTATTCATAATGGGGACTAACAGTAATAATATTTCTTTTGAAAGATTGGGAAACATGATATGTATGGAGAAAGGTGTAAGATCTATACAGATCATAAGAGTTGAAGTATGTATTCACGAGGAAAAGCAAAAATAGTGAAAAGCGATAGGCAAAAAGGAGAGAACGAACATAGAGACTACACCAGAAGAATTAACTATAGGATTCTGGAAGTTGGACTTGGAAGCTAAAGTTCATAATCGAAAAGGAAGAAAGATGGATAATGTGACCTTTCAGTTGAAGTTGTGAAGGGAAAGATAAGATGTCAAGAGAAGGTAATGGATCACGATGTTAGTAGTTAACAAAGGGAAATTTATGCGCCCACGAGATGATCATGATATCTCCAGGTTTTCTTCCAGCACTTGGATGCTACAAGTAGAAGAATTAAGAAATGAGATCCCATAGGGAATTCACAATATTAAGTATTTAAGTTATTGAAGAAATGCCAGGACATATGGAAGTTTAAAGAAAAATAGTGATAATCAGGTATAGGAAGTGAATTTCAAAATAGATTGGGAAGTGTTGAACATGCCAAAGAATTAAGGCAAAGTATCGGAGGCTTAATGAACAAGGCAGACCAAGGGGTGGTTTTACAAGAAGTGAATCATAAAATGTATCAGTGATGTTGTTGGAGAAAAGGAATACAATTATGAGATTATGTACTAATTAACTGGAGTTCAATAAAACAACGAATAAGAATAAATGAACCCTATGAGGAATGATTACTTATGAGACCTAATCTAGGAAGTGTGCCATGTCTCGATGATTAACTTAAAATCCGACCTGAGAAAATATCAGAGATTATGATTAAAGTGAATTAAGAGCATTGCAAGCTCTGGTGATATTATGTGAAATAACAAGTGTATCGGGTGGCTATAAGGAATTAAGGAACGTAGTGTATAAGGAGTATTTGGATAAGCAAATTGTATTTATGGATAACATCCTCAGCTACTCTCAAGGAATAAGAGAGTCTGCATGGGATGCCCAAGGATTTCTCTCCAAAGATCAGAAAGAAAGCAACTATACGTTGAGTCTTCAAGAATGAAATTTTAATTAGGGTTAACAAAAGATTCTGAATTAATCCATTAAAAATTACCTAAAGCAAAGCTGTGTGGTAACAAATGCATTATGTCGACAGAGAAGAATTGGATGTAATTAAAACCACCGAGGAGTTAATAGACGAATTGGAAAGAGTGGAATCTGAAGTTGAAATACTTAAAGGTGATAATACGTGAATATATGAGACTACTTTTCAGTCTTAACTGATAAAAAAAGTAAGAGATGCTTGAACATTTAGAAACTAAGTTGGAAACGAGCACCGTCTAACATCCTTATGCGGAAAGTCAAAGTACGGAAATAATTTAGGAAATGTAGGATAGGTTGAGAAGTGAAGTTTTAAGGAAATAATGGAATGATCATTTATCAGCAATGTCATCTTTGGAATGCCACTTTACCAAGTTTTATGTGAACGCAAGTGTAGGTCCTCAATTTTTATCGAGATAAAGTGGGAGAAAGAAAATTATTAAATTCTAAGTTAATCCAGCACACCAAGGGCGTAACGATATGGATTGAAGCAGCTCAGAGTAAACAAAGGAAGAAGCGGAATTGTATTGAGGGAGAGTATGAATATAAAAATAGGACCAGTAGTATTAGTAAAAATGTCATCTTTAAAGAGATTGGATAAGTTGAGTAGAAAGGGCATGTCAAGTCCTAAAATTAGTAAACCATTTAAGGTATGGATAAATATAGATAAGGTTGTTTATGAGTTAATGTTATCATCGCAACCGTGTGTACGTATAATGTATTTGGCCGGTTAAGGTTAAAGCAATAAGTATCTGATTTGAACTAATTAAGTAGGAGCCAATGGGCTCTTGTCCAAATTTGTTTTGCAAAGAGTGATCAATCCAAACTCTTGATTGTTAAAGGCGAGTCATTGGAAATGAGTGTATATCTATAGTAAGTACGTTGAAAATCCTAGAGTAGAAGAGTCTACTTGGAAACTAGAGTCAGATATGCTTGACAAATATCCTCACTCGTCTAGTTAGACCAGATTCTGAGGACATAATCTTTTTAAGGGGGGAGGATATAACGACTTGCGTATTTTTGAATTATTTAAATTATGTAATTATGGAAATTATTAAATAAATAAAATATGTGTATTTGTTTTGGACCGCTAAGTGTTGTTTAATTATTGATGTGTGACTTACAATATATCGGGTTGTTCGTGTGATTAATTATGGAATCGTATTGGATTGTTTTTATTTTCAAAAGTGGATTTGATGCAAATTTATTCGTATAAATACTTGGAATGTCTCTAAAATTGTTTTTATGATTTTATAATTACAATAATTATTTTTAGGATTTTATAAAATTGAGAAATCAAAATTTTACTAATTATTTATTTTTAAATGATTTTCAGATTACTTTTATTTGTAAAATCCATATTTAATTCTAAAATTCTTTAAAAATTATGGAACTCATATTTATTTAAGTTTGGAATATTCTGAGAATTTTAAAATTATTTTAGAAATTTTCGGGATTAATTTTACCCACGCGTTGTTTCATTTATTTGAGAAAAGCGGGTATAAATTGTGTTTTAGAAATTGTTTTAAAATTATGGAATTTATGTTTTATAAACTTCGGGATATTTATAACTTTTTAAGACTACTTTCGTAATTTTCGGGCATTGTTTAAAGTGCAATTCGGTTCATAAATTTGAGATTCGAAACAACCGGGTCTTAAAAGCTCGTAATTATCTTTTCAAAAACATGCCGGTTTAATAAGCAGGGGGACACGTGTTATAGCCTTCTTGCAGCATGTGTCAGCAAAATAAAAATAAAATAACAACACCCGCCTTTTCTTTTGTTTCGTTCATTCTCGAACTCTCTCTAATCTTTTTCTTCTCCCTGTTTCCTCTTCCCCGTTCCTCTCTGTTCGGGTGAGTTCCGACCGTTGTTTTCTGGCTATCCCTGCTTTGACTTTGCTGCCACCACCGCCCATCTTCGGTTGGTCAGGTTGCTTAGCTCTGTTTTGCCTAATTGTATCCGTAAATATATACATACATATGTATGTATGTGTGTTCAGTTGGGTGTGTTATTGTTGTGTCTCCTGCTATTCTGTTACATGCTATTGGGTTGCTTCTGTCTTCCTGATTGTTTTGGTTTCCGGTTGCCACCGTTTGGATTCTGGACAGGCGACCGGATGTGTGTGTATTTGGTGCGTGGCGTGTGCTATTTTTGTTGTGATGTTTCCGCTCAGCTGTTACTCTGTTTTTCCCCGTTCGCTTATTTTGGTTGTTGTGCGAGTATTGATTTAGTTTTTAATTTCTGCAGGAAAATTCATTGATTATTTTAATGAAATAAATTCACTTTGTACAGATACTCGATATTTAATTGGTGGAATTCGTGACGGAAACCCGGAATAATCGGGCACCCGCGAATTTTGCCACCGTCGGCGATGAGCCTCGGCGAGCCGACGGTGGAACGTGATGATACGTTCTGAGTCCTAAACTTACAGAATAAATAAAATAGTTCGTATGATTATTTTCGGAACGAAAACTACTATTTGGTTTTAAAAGTCCTATTGAGCCATGAATTGCGAATTGTGAATTATGAACTGTAATGATTGGATTGTTTGAGTGGTTGATTGTTGTGATAGACGTCGATGATGTTTCGACGGGTAGTCCGATAAACGAAGGGGACGCTGTCCGATTTTCGGGAAATCAGACTACGGAAATACGGGAAGCGTATCCGAGGATTATCGGGACGTCGAGAGAGTATAAGTAAATACATATATGTATGTTTTATATAAAACCTGATTGTATGTTATAGTGAAACATTTTGCCAAAACTCAATAACCCTAATTTCGTAAATGACGAATATACGTATTTTGTAAAAACGAACATTTGATCGATTTCAAGAATGTGAACCCTAATTGTTGTCTGTGTTATTCTAATATGAATAATTACGAGTCGGGTTTGAATATTGTTGGGTGAGAATTAGTATCGAGGATATGTCAAGTATACCTAGACGTCTAACGTAGGGTATTTGGACCCTGTAGGTTATAGTCGGGAACCTGAAAGTGGACGATGGACTAAAGATAACTTAGTGGTCAGTTGACGAACTCAGTAGAGTTTCAACAGAAAGACCTGAGTGTCGAAGTCGAATCCAATGGGATCTAGTGGTTGGACGTTAAAGCCTGAGCGACAGAGTCGGCTCAGAATTGATCAGTAATAGTTATAAAGCCTTGTAAGGCAAGTTTTTCTGAACTTTTCTTCAAGATATATTACCAATGTTTTCGAACTATTTTATAACATGTCGCTATTAATCAAAATAACTCATGTTTTATATTGCAAGTGCTTTAAACTATTAAACCTTGAACCCTGATTTTCTTGATCTTGATCTTGAGCCGTAAGCCTTATTCTTTGTAAACCATCCTTTGTTGATCCTCAGATACAAATCACACAAATATGATACTACTTCCCAAATGTATAACTACCAAACACCAAACACCAAACACTGAAATAAAATTATTTGAAAATACAGAAACTTTTATACTTCAACCTTTATTTAAAATCTCAAAGAGCTATACCTTGAAAAACCATTATTTGTCTAATACCTGATCCTTTTACAGGTTCAAAACCGTTTCTCGTACATACCTTGATATACCCTTATGATACTCATGAAACGCTTTACGCTTTTGTACAAATGCTTTATCAATATGGATTATGATCTTGCTTATTGCATTATATTGTTTATTACACTGAATTGTTTTACAATTGGATAGTTTTCTTATGTGGACAAGATTCGTGGTCAGACCAGATTTGTGGTCGAATTAGGCCAATGTGTGCCTTGGATCCCGTAGTTAGAGCAGTGTTGTGTGCTTTGCTCGGGGTTAGTGCGTGACTGATCAGCAGCCTAACCTTGGTTTTATAACTTAAAATGAATATCCAATTCTAATGATTAGTTAAAAAGAAACTTGATTCCTTTGAATCATCTCATTTGATCATTGTTTAACCTCAGTTATCGTTATCATGACTTGCTGAGCTAGTTAGCTCACTCTTGCAAATCTTTTTATATATGTTACAGTTGAAAAGGATATGGATGATAGTGAAGTTCCTCAGTTCAAAGTGCGGGCTAAGATTCCAGTTGAGTTGGATCGAGCTAGCAGAAGCTTCATGGGGTAGAAAGATATTCAAATTGTAGGAATACTTTTATTATCAGTTGTAAGTTAAATTAAAGGGAAATTTGGTACGTTGTAATAAAAGTTAAGGTTGTAGCTTGTTTTCATACTTTAACCTGTTGCGATCCGTGGTTATATAGAGCAGGTTCATTGCAATTAATATTTCATATACAGGTTGAGATATTGTATTTGTGTTTTGGACCCCAAACTTCTGACCCGGGTTTGGAGGCGCCACATGTTATGCTTTAGAGGTGGGGTTGATTGAGCAGGCAAGATCAAGATATGGGTCTCTTGTGAAGATGGTTCTGAAACAGATACTTGCTTGCTGACTGAGGTCTTTGGCCCAGTACTGGCAAGAGCTATTTCAGTGGAGACAGGGATTGGCGCTTGCTTGCTAACGGAGATCTTTGGCTCAGTATTGGCAATTTCCTTTGCCTTTCCAGAATGAGAGAGAGATTGCTCCACGAATTCCCGTAAACTAGCAAATGATGCTTGTTGAAGTTCAAGTTGTTCAAAAAGATGGGCAATCTGATGATCCCTTAGAGACAGTTCATTCTTGATATATTGATCCTTGAGAGCCAGTTGTTCTTTGAGATAGCTATCTTTAAATGCTAATTTCTCTTCAAGGTAAGATTTTGTTACATACTGTGACATGTCTATAGGTGTTGTTTGGGAGGTAGGTGTCTCACAGGCTTCTCGCAGTGTATCACTCAATGCTTTGTCACTCGGTTTAGGGACTTGTGTTTCACTCACCCTCACGGATACACTCCGCTCATAGCTCCGAGATCGAGAGGATGTACCTACAGAAACCCTGGAGCCATCCTTGAGGAGGTCAGCAGTGGTGCAATGGGAATCCGCGAGTCCCGATCCTTGTTCAAGACAAGTTTCCTGTCAGCATGAGATGACTGGTCCAGAGTTGGAATCTCTGGAAAGATCACTGAGGCAGTCATATTAGGCATCTGTTCCTTAGCTTCCTCCAGTGTTGGTGAAGACACTTTCCCTGTAGGCTCACCAATTGAATCTGGTTCATTGCCAATGGGTTTCCGATCCATGCCTATGTCGGATCCCCTATTCGCAGATGCATTTAGGTTTGGTAGTCATGGGGAGGTAAGTGTTGTGCTAGATATGGCAATGATAACAACACTCTCTCCTAACACCTGTGAAGGCAGTTGATCAATTAAAGGACCTTGAACATGATATTCTAACCATAATATGGTCGAATGCCTTGTTTACGTCAATACTTCCTCACCAAATAGAGCTCTTCTAATTGACTCATTTAAAGCTTAAAGAGCTTGAATATTTAAGAGTGTGTTTGACTTATTACAGGATGTCGTGGCTGACGGGAGAATTTCAATAGACCCACCTTGTTGAGAAGATGGATCCAGTAACTGTTTATGTGCCTTTTCAGCCATTTTATTACTTTTGGGAAGATATATGGGAGGTTATAGTTGTCTCAGTGGGGATACTGCTTTGCATCTTTGGAGACAGAATTGTGGGTTCACTTAACGAACCTACCTTATTTGTTGCATCGTGTGCAGTTTCTCCCTCTCTATCCATAAGATCCTTATACTCCAGGGTTTTGGCTAAGAGAGTTTAAGATGTGTGTATTGGCTCTAGAGGGTGGTTATGAATTTATGGGACAACAAACTCATTACCTCCTGATAATAATTGCCCTTGACCAAGTTGTGTGTGAAATTCAGCAAGATTAAGTGAATCTATATCAACTAAGTCATCAAAAGTAGTGCTCATGGCAGATTTATTTATACCAGTGAAGTATGGCTTGTAAACATTTATCTCTGATTGAGTTGGTTTAGCTTCTTCTTGATGTCCAGTAGCTTCAGGTTGAGAAACCTCTTTTGTCTATTCATCAACTACAGGTTCTTGGTCAACATCCATTGGTTGAGCGTCAGGGTTAGGCTAAGGATATGCTTCTTGTTCAACTTCTGCTCCTTCAGCATCCTCACTCACAACATCATGGGCTTGATTCTCAGGGACTTGAGCTTCTTCAGACTCAGAGACAGATGCTTCTATAATGGAGTCAAAGAATTCTTGCATGAACTCCGTCACATAAATGGTGTTGTTGTTAGAATAAGGATTCTTTCTTATCAGGGTAGCCACCAGTTTGGAAGTCAATTCTGCAGATGGTTCCATGTCTTCACTGAGAACTGTTTCTTTCTGAACTTCTGTGAGCTTGCCATTAAGAACAATCTGGAGAAACCTTGACATAGAGAATATGTTCTTAGTGTCAAGCTTGGTTCTCCAGAATTTCTCTCATGAACATCCGGCCAAAGTTGATTCAAAGATTACTAGCAACAGCTACACCAACTACCCTTAGGAATTATGTTATTCCATGAAATCCACCAGTCTTGGGAGACTGACAGAAGGATAAAATACTAAAGAATAAATTCCAGGGTTTTGTAATATGGCTCTTGTTGAAGTATTTGGGAAGTGTGTCATTTGGCATGTTGCTGTGGATATCTCTGAAGAAATTGATCAGTTTCCCTTCATCTGGTGCTGGATCAAAATCATCCCGAGGAAGTTGTAGATGTTCATTAAGGTCATCCTCAGTGATTTATATTGTTTCATCACCAATGAGAAATGAGAATCCTACCTTGTTGTCATCTGATATGTCTTGTGTTGTACTGTGAATGTGTCTGAGGAGCTCAACATTCAGTTGGACATTAGTAATAAAAGCATAATGCACAATCAAATGTTCATTTAGAAAAAGGATCCATTTTTCAAAATCACCTAGCTGAGTTGGATCATGTTTTATAATCGAGACAAAATTAGTTTTTAAAATCTTAATATTATTTCCCATTTGTGTTTAAAAAAAACAGAATAAAATTTCGATTACAAAACAAATTAATTGTGCACGAAAATTAAAGCAGTTAACTAATATCAATCACACAAAATGACAAATTATAAAATATTACTAACAAACCCTAGAGAGCCAAATAACTAGTTAGTTAATTAAGAGATTAAAAAGTACTTAGCCATACAATGCCTTAAACAAAATTGGCACAATCGCGGATCTTCCTTTTTAACCGGTGAAAGAGTTAGATTATATAGTCAATAGAAAGATCTTGTGATGGGCAACATTAATCTGTGATTCAAATCAAATTTGGGCAGAGTTTTGGTACTATTTTAATCCAAAAAAACTTTGTCTCTCTTCTTTCTTATACGAGATGTTGTGTATATATATCTATATAAATGAAGTGGCGACGGGAATAACAGGTATACATACACGACTTCTCTGAAAACATAAAAACAAAAAAATGTTCAAGTGTTAACCTGCGACTAGTAAATGAACGTCGCAGGTTAGACACTATAAATGTTTCAACTGCTAATCGGCGACTAGTATTTTGAACGTCGCGGGTTAGACACTAGAAAACATTTTAAGTTCTAACCGGCGACTAGTATTTGGAACGTCGTAGGTTAGACACTAGAAACATTTTAAGTGCTAACCGGCGACTAGTATTTGGAACGTCGCAGGTTAAACACTAGAAACATTTTAAGTGCTAACCGGTGACTAGGAAATACATGTCGCAGGTTAGTAAATAGAATGTTCCAAGTTTCCAACTTGCGACCAATAAACAACGTCGCAGGTTAGGAGATAGACTACTTCTAATTGTCACAAATAATTATGTTTATAATTTTATTAAAATTCTTCTTTTCATAAAAATATTTAATAAAATTAAAACAAATAATGTGCTTCTATATAAAATATCAACTAAATGAATTATTTAAATATTGAATTATTTAAAATCCATTTTACTGATAATTCATAATTTTATTCATAAGCATACAACTATTATCATTTATTTGATAAAATTGTATTTTTATGATGTAAATTATGCTACCATTATCAAATTAATTTTAATGAACCTCTTGAAATATTGAATAATTCAGAGTTCACTAAAATTAATAAATCACAACTTTGATTTATTACTATTGAATCTTTTATCATTAAATTGACAAATTCTCAATTAGTTAAATCAAAATTATGCCGCAATATTTTACTCATAATTTAAACAATTATGATTAAATTACTTTCAAACAATTTATCAATATAAGTGTGCTAAAATATTTATCAATTAGATATAAACACACAAATATTTGAAATACGAGAAATAAATAATGACACATAAATCTACATGTCCTTAAAATATTGACATTAAATAACAAGTGGATCTATTTGAGACAAATTGCAGTTATTGACTTCTAATTTATTAATTAAAAAGATTTAACATCCCAAGTTCACTAACCAACTTAGATAAAGTGTTTTCATCAAGTTGTTTTGTGAAGATGTCTGCAATTTGATCCTCTGTGGGTACAAACTGTAATTCCACAGTGCCATTTATCACATGCTCTCTGATAAAGTGATACCGATATTAATATGCTTTGTTCTTGAGTGTTGAACTGGGTTGTTTGAGATTGCTATTGCACTTGTATTTTCACAAAATATTGGAATCTTAGATAACAACATACCATAATCCCGGAGTTGGTTCCTCATCCATAAGATTTATGCACAACAGCTTCCAGCAACTATGTATTCAGCTTCAGCAGTTGATGTGGATATTGAGTGCTGCTTCTTGCTATGCCAGGATACCAATCTTCTTCCAAGAAACTGACAGCTTCCTAAGGTACTTTTCCGGTCAATCTTACAATCTGCAAAATCTACATCTGTATAGCCAACTAGGTTAAAACCTGTACCCTTAGGGTACCAAATACCAAGATTTGGAGTCCCCTTAAGATACCTAAATATCCTCTTAACAGCTAAAAGATGAGACTCTTTTGGGTCAGCTTCAAATCTAGCACGTAAGCATGTTACAAACATAATATCTGGTCTACTTGCTGTGAGATAAAGTAATGAGCCTATCATACCTCTGTAGCTTATAATGTCAACTTTCTTACCAGTTTTGTCCTGATCAAGCATAGTGGTTGTTGGCGTTGGAGTCTTTGCCAAAGTTGAATTTTCCATATCGTACTTCTTGAGAAGTTCTCTGATATACTAGGATTGACAGATGATATACCATCTTTCCTTTGGCTCACTTGTAATCCAAGAAAATAGTTCAACTCTCCCATCATGCTCATTTCATACTTACTCTACATTAGCTTAGTAAATCTCTTGCAAGGATCATCATTAGTAGAACCAAATATAATGTCATCAACATATACTAGAACTAATATCATATTAGATTTATGCATTTTATGAAATAGAGGTTTATCTATAACACCTCTGGTAAAACCATTTTGAAGTAAAAACTCAGAGAGAGTGTCATGCCATGTCCTTGGTGCTTGCTTAAGACCATATAGAGCTTTGAATAGAAAGTATACAAAATCATCCAGATTTGGATCTTCAAACCTTGGAGGTTGTTCCACACACACTTCTTCTTCCAGCTCCCCATTCAGTAATGCACTCTTCACATCCATTTGATAAACCTTGAAATCTGAGCTGCGAATGCCAGAAACATCCTAATTGCCTCAAGCCTAACTATTGGTGCATAGGTTTCATCATAGTTTATACCCTCTTCTTGAGAGTAACCTTTAGCTACCAGTCTGACCTTGTTTCTCGTTACAATACCATCTTCATCTAACTTATTTCTGAATACCCATTTAGTGTCTATCACTGACTTGTCCTTTGGTCGGGGTACCAGCTTCCATACCTTTTGCCTCTCAAACTGATTGAGTTCCTCTTGTATAGCAATAACCCAATCTAGATTTTCAAGTGCCTCATCCACTTTCTTAGGTTCCATTTCTGAAAGAAACCCTGAAAAGTGACATTCATTCTGAGTGGAATGTCTATTCTCACTCCTGTGTCAGGATCACCAATGATCAATTCAAAGGGATGGTCTCTGTTCCAAACTCTTTGTCGAGACAGATAAGATCTTGATGTTTCCCCTTGTTCAACATGATGTTGAGTGTGAACTGAAGATCCTCTTCCTGCTCCCCCTGAGTTGCTGCCACCATGACTTGATGATTCTGATCTTTGATTAGTAGTTCTTGAAGGTGTTCCTGTATGATTATCATAATCATTGTTTCCACCATTACCACCACTTGATTTAGAATCAGCATTGCCATGTACTGTAGGTATAGCTCTAGCAATTTCAGGTTCTTCTACATTCAAAGGATCATCTGGCAGATTCTTAAATTCCAGAAATTAAGAATCCTTTTTTCTTTGCAGGCTTGCCAACTTGGTGTCGTCAAATGCTATATTAAGGCTTTCAATCACCTTCCGATCAATGATCATATTGAAAGAGATATATCCTAAGTCCAATCATGTATGAGGATTTAGGAATAACTTTTATGTAATCTGTTTTGATTTCATTCATATTAATAAAAGACTTGTTTTGTTTTTATTGCGGGCTCTATCTATTTAAATGTTTAAATAAGATATACTGTTGTTTAGAGTAAAGCTTTTTATGGATTGTTATGAGATCATAATAATGAGACCTAAAAGATGATAACTCTAAACTTAAATAGTTCCTGGTCGTAGGATTACTAACTGGTAATTAATAATCCGCAAAGATCGGTACATACTATTTGCTTCATTATGAAGGATGTCTGTTCTCATAGACATTTGTGTAGTGACACTATAGCTAGTATGTAGGTGCTTATTATAGAATAAGTTCACTGAACAGGACTCACACAGCTGAACAACTGATGGAGTTCACTCACGCATCAGCAGCTGTTCACATAGTGATAGTTGTACAAGTATCCTTAGACTTGAGGTCATCATAGTCATCTTGTGTACACTGAACTATGCTTTGGTTATTTCATAGTCTCAAGGGACAATTATAAGGGCTCTACTGGGTATAGGAATTTCTACACGAAGATAGTGTATGATCAATAAAGGATCTACCCCTTCCAGTGAAGGAAGAGAATGTTCAATGCTGATCCACTTATGCTAGTTCAGGAATCTCCGGCCAGAGTGAATGAAATTAGAAAGGAGTTTCTAATTTACATTAAATAGAACTAAACATAGTGAATGGGAAAGCAAGTGATTAAATAAGATAGGCTTGACACAAGTTCCATGCCTTGTATTTAATCATGACATTGCAGGGTAGAAGGAATTAATTATACGGTAACTACTCACTGAATAGGTTCTTGGTATTCTAAGCAGTGAATTCGTATTATCCGGATAGTCGCGATATGCTGAGAAGTATCCCTCATGATGTGGAATAAATATGATTAATTAATTAATCATATTTAATGAATTAGAGTATTTATATAAATAATGATAAAATAGTTTTATTATTATTTATTTCTACTACCGGCTTAATATTGAACCTATAGGGTCACACCATAAAAGAGAATGATTTATTGGTGGAGGAATTAATTAATAATGGCTGATAATTATTTATTTATGAAATAAATAATTAATTGGAAAATTTAATAATTGATTAAATGAGATTTAATTGATTATATATTAATTAAGAAAAGGTTCTTAATATTATTAATTAAGAGTTTAATTTTTGGAAATTAAATCAAGTGAGAGAATTATTTCTAAAGAGTTTAGAAAAAGGATTAATAATTAAAAGGTGTTTTAATTATTAGTGAGAATAATAAAGGGTTAATAATAATAATATTTTATGGAAATAATTTCAGCTGAAAATTTTGCCTATAAATATACTATTATAGACCCTATTTTTCCCTCAACCAAAAAGATTTACAAAACCCTAATTCTCTCCATCTCCTCCTCCTTCATTACATCATTTTCTTGGTTGATACCGATGGAGTGCTTCACACTTGAGGAGCAGATACTAAGGATCTCCGTTCATCATTTCTGGATCGCCATTAAAGACCTCCATCTTTCCATTAACGTAAAGCTTCTTAAGGTAAACATACTGAACTACAAATTAAATATTATTTTTCGCATGGATCCTGCGGAGGGTTTCGTTTTTTTTTTAAGATTTAAATTTACGTTTTCGCTGCATTTATGTGCTAAAAACCCTTCAATGGCATCAGAGCTACTTGCAAAAAGTTTTTAATTCGTTTATGTGTTTAACTATTTTCGATATATGAGCATGTACGTGATTCGCCATGATTTGATGTTAATATAATATGCTTCTATATGTATGATTTTGAATATATGATATTCATGTGAGTTGTATAATCATAAGATGATTATGTAATCTGTATATATACTGATATATACATGATTTATATTTGTTCTAATTATGAGAATCATATTAGATACGGATTCTGAATTGGCTGCTGCAGATTTGCTGAAATCTGGGTCTGGTGTCCGATTTACGCAAACGAATACCCTATTCCATAGGTAAACGAGCGTCTGAACAAAACTGATAGCTAAAGCTATCAAGACTCGTCTGTAAGGCGTTTGAAGTCGTTTACTGCCCGTAAACGGTGATTCTTGTTTTTCTGATTTGATTCTGATTTTTCTAATTTTTGTCATATTTTCTTTTTATGATTAGATCATGGATAATATGATATGTTAAGATCAGATTATGTGTTTTAACATGCTTTTATGTGTTGTATGAGCATGGTGGATGGTTATGGCCTTTCGACCTTAGTGTAATGGTTTTGGTTTTGGTTTTAAATACGACTTGCATGTCGTCAATCTTTGTAATCATAAATCTCGAATGTAACTCGAGTTATTCTTGTAAGTTCATTAGATTAATTTTACTTTCAATCATGTAATGTAATTGAAGACTCAAGAAGGCTATTTAATGGAGGTAATACAAAGAAGAAGACGAGACATACAAGAAGACTTATGTAATAAGTAGTTGTATTTATTTTCATCACCATATTAGATTGACCTTGATCTTTATCATGAGCTTGATAAAGATCACATAGGATGGGATCATAACCAAACACATTTACTTTATTGCACTTTACATTTACTTGTTTATTTAATTTTATATATGAGATATATGCCTATGTTAACCATGCGATGATAGATTTAGATGAAATTAAATCAATATAAGGCGTGCTCTAGAAAATCTAGAATAGGAATCGTTTCTTGCCTTAACAATAAATATTATGAATACGATCATGAGATTCTTGTGTTTATGAAACACGTAATTGAATATGAATTTTCAATATTGAGAGAAAGGATGATTATGTCAACAACAGATTTCTATCTGTAAGAAAGGGTTATTAAGTGACGCCTCTTGACAATGCTCCACCCGATCGGGGAATCATCTGATTATCGATTATTGATTTGAAATATTTAATTTAAAAGGAAGAATCTCTTTATAATATGATTATGATTGTAAAGTAATACAATCCCTCTAAAATTAAATAATATCAAGTAGTAATTGGCCAATGACACAACGGGCTTGTATCGGTCATAGCCTTCCAACATGGTAGAAAGTGGTTCTTATTTTTAAATCATTGTCGTTTCGTGCTACAGCCGAGGGCTTTGATTTCGAAATAAGAAATACTTGTCTATTACATAGAGATGTGTACATTGAATTAGAATATAAAGGTCGGTACGTGCTACAGCTGTGGGTCGTTGGAGACTGATTCAATTGTACGAAATGTTGGGTTAGATGAAAGGAATATGTCCTAAGTCCAATCATGTATTAGGATTTAGGAATAACTTTTTATGTAATCTGTTTTAATTTCATTGATATTAATAAAAGACTTGTTTTGTTTTTATTACGGGCTCTATCTATTTAAGTGTTTAAATAAGATATACCATAGTTTAGAGTAAAGCTTTTTATGGATTATGATGAGATCATAATAGTGAGACCTAAAAGATGATAACTCTAAACTTAAAAAGTTCCTGGTCGTAGGATTACTAACTGGTAATTAATAATCCGCAAAGATCGGTACATACTATGATTGCTTTATTATGAAGGATGTCTGTTCTCATAGACATTTGTGTGGTGACACTATAGCTAGTACGTAGGTGCTTATTATATAATAAGTTCACTGAACATGACTCGCCCAGCTGAACAACTGATGGAGTTCACTCACGTGTCAGCAGTTGTTCACATAGTGATAGTTGTACAAGTATCCTTAGACTTGAGATCATCATAGTCATCTTGTGTACACTGAACTATGCTTTGGTTTAGTTCTTAGTCTCCAGGGACAATTATTAGGGCTCTACTGGGTATAGGAATTTGTACACGAAGATAGTGTATGATCAATAAAGGATCTACCCCTTTCAGTGAAGGAAGCGAATGTTCAAGGTTGATCCACTTATGCTAGTTCAGGAATCTCTGGCCAGAGTGAATGAAATTAGAAAGGAGTTTCTAATTTGCATAGAACTAAGCATAGTAAATGGTAAGCAAGTGATTGAATTAGATAGGCTTGACACGAGATCCATGCCTTGTATTTAATCGGGACATTGTAGGGTAGAAGGAGTTTATTGTACGGTAACTATTCACTGAATAGGTTCTTGGTATTCTAAGCAGTGAATTCATATTATCCGGATAGTCGCGATATGCTGAGAAGTATCCCTCACGATGTAGAATAAATGTGATTAATTAATTAATCATATTTAATAAATTAGAGAATTTATATAAATAATGATAAAATAGTTTTATTATTATTTATTTCTACTACCGGCTTAATATTGAACCTACAGGGTCACACCATAAAAAGAGAATGATTTAATGGTGGAGGAATTAATTAATAATGGCTGATAATTATTTATTTATGAAATAAATAATTAATTGGCAAATTTAATAATTGATTAAATGTGATTTAATTGATTATAAATTAATTAAGAAAAGTTCTTAATATTATTAATTAAAGGATTTAATTTTTGGAAATTAAATCAAGAGAGAGAATTATTTCTAAAGTGTTTAGAAAAAGGATTAATAATTAAAAGGTGTTTTAATTATTAATGAGAATAATAAATGGGATAATAATAATATTATTTATGGGAAAATTTCAGCTGAAAATTTTGCCTATAAATATACTATTATAGACCCTAATTTTATTTGAACCCCAAAAACCCAAAAAGTTTGGAAAACCCAATTCTCTCCACCTCCTTCCTCCTCCTTAACATCGTTTTCTTGGTGGATACCGGTGGAGTGCTTCACACTTGAGGAGCAACTGCTAAGGATCTCTGATCGTTGTCTCCGAATTATTTTAAAGGTTAGATTCGATCCCTCGATTTTTTATTCATGATCTGTATGCTTTTATTTGGATTTTATATGTGCGAAAGTGTTTTCCCATGCCCCGCTGCGATTAAAATCCAACAATGGTATCAGAGCATAGGTTGTATACATATAGATCTGTGGTAAAAATTTCAGAATTTTATGTGCTTGTAAGAATTAATTATGATTTTTACAAGTTATATCATGGATTAATTTTATCTGATGAGAAATCGTTTCTCAGAATAATTTTGAATGTTGATCTGGGTTCTACAAGTGTTGTAGATCGTCTGGGTATTTTTTTCATAATTTTAGGATGTATAGATTTTTTATTATGAATTTTTGAAGTTGTTTTAATTAAATTCATAATTAAATATAGTATATATATATGTATATTCAGTTGTATATATATATCTATTTGTACATCTGCTGTGTTTGTTTTGTCTGTCTACTACTGCACGGAAAAAGACGCAGGACAAGGACGACTGACAGGTACAGAAAAGGACAGTCGGCGGCGGCTGCTGGCAGGCGCGTGTGGTGCACGCGCGCGGGAAGGGGGTGTCGCGCATTCCGGGAATGCGTTACACCCTGTGGCGCATTCACGGAATGCGTTACACCTTTTAAATGGCTTAAAAGGGTTGTAACGCATCACCGGAATGCGTTACAGGGCTTGTAACGCGTTCCTGTAATGCGTTACAGCCCGACTATCCATATTAAAATTGATTTTCTGGGAGTTTCGTAACTCCGTTTTGGGCGTGCAATATACCGTTGGATATATTTTTCTGAGGCGGATCTAATGGAGTGATCAATTTTAGTTTATATAAAAGTTTTGAACTGTTTATATTTCCAGAAGTGTTTTAAAGTTGTTTTTAACTGTTTTAACTGCTTTTAAATGCTTCAAGTGATACATAGAGATGTATAATGCTTAGACTAATGTGCTAGATGATATAACATGCCTACCTTGATGTTTATTCATGTTTATATATGTGATATATGCTTAGTTTATCATGCGATGATAGATTTAGGTGAACTTAAATGAACATAAGGCGTTTGTTAGACAACCTAGTATAGTGAAATTGTTTCATAACCTTAATAATAATATTATGAATACAATCATGAGATTCTTGTGTTTATGAAACACGTAATTGAATATGAATTTTCGATATGAGAGAAAGGATGATTCTGTCAACAACAGATTTCTATCTGTAAGAAAGGGTTATTAAGTGACGCCTCTTGACAATGCTCCACCCGATCTGGGAATCATCTGATTATTGATTATTGATTTGAAATATTTAATTTAAAAGGAAGAATCTCTTTATAATATGATTATGATTGTAACGTAATATAATCCCTCTAAAATTAAATAATATCAAGTAGTAATTGGCCAATGATACAACAGGCTTATGTCGGTCATAGCCTTCCAACATGATCGAAAGTAGATCTTATTTTTGAATCATTGTCGGTTCATGCTACAGCCCAGGGCTTTGATTTCGAAATAAGAAATACTTGTCTATTACATAGAGATGTGTACATTGAATAAGAATCTAAAGGTCGGTACGTGCTACAGCCGTGGGCCTTTGGGGACTGATTCAACTGTACGGAATGTTGGGTTTGACTTGACTTAGAATATTGAGTTTATCGTGCCACAGCCGAGACTCAATTATTCAAGAGGCTAAAGTTTGATTAGGGAATAACATAAGATGTAATTGACAAGAGTTTTCTGCCTATTGAACATTACATGGCGGTTCGTGCTACAGCCGGGGTTGTGTAATGGAATGTAGGATCCCTATTCCCACTAGCATTATGAATGCTTAATTTTTCACGTAGGGGGTTGAATAAATTAGATAAACTAGTGGGAGCCACTTATGAATAAAGACCCGATTCATATAGTGTTTTGAAATGAAATCGAATATTTGCTAAGTGTTGTTATGTGTTTATCATTTACAGTTTTACTTTGTACGTTATGTCTTCTGCACTATCACTCAGGAGCATACTAGATGCTCACAAATTGACTGGTCCCAATTATGCTGACTGGCTTCGAAACTTGAGAATTGTTCTCAGGATTGAGAAGCTGGAATACGTGATTGACTCACCTAAGCCTACTGAACCTGCTAGTGATGCACATAATGATGAACATGTTGTGTATCGTAAGTGGATAGATGATGCAAATGTTGCTCAATGCATCATGCTAGCTTCCATGAACATTGAGCTACAGAAGCAACATGAGCATATGGATGCTCACACTATCCTAATGCATCTACAAGAGTTGTATGATGTGGCGGGGAGGATAGCTCGATATGAGATATCGAAGGAGTTGTTCGGTTGTAGGATGTCTGAGGGATCATCTGTGAATGACCATGTACTTAAGATGATCAATTTGATTGAACGTCTTGGACAACTTGGTTTTGCCATTGATGGGGAGCTGAGCCAAGACTTGGTCTTGCAATCGCTTCCGAGTTCGTTCTCGCAGTTTGTTGTGAACTTTCACATGAATAAGTTGGATGTCAGCCTGCCTGAACTCCACAACATGTTGAAAACTGCAGAATCGAATTTCCCCCTAAGAAGAGTTCTGTTCTTCTAATTGGTGAAGGTTCCAATCCTAAGAAAAGGAAGAGGAACCCTTCCAAGAAGAAGAAAGTAGGTGAGAAAACGCCGGTTCCACCAAAAGCTGAAGACCCCAAGAGCAAAGTTATTTGCTTTCACTGTAACAAGGTGGGGCACTGGAAGAGGAACTGCAAGGTTTACCTTGCAGAATTGAAGAAGAAGAAGGGTAGTGAGACTACCGCTTCTGATTCAGGTATGTTCATGATAGAAGTGAATATATCATTAAATTAAATTTCTACTTGGGTATTAGATACCGCCTGTGGTTCTCATATCTGCAATTTGTTGCAGGGACCAAGGAGAAGTAGGACTCTTGAGGAAGAGGAGGTGATTCTACTGATAGAAAATGGAGCAAGAGTTGTTGCTGAAGATGTAGAATCATTTCATTTACATATGCCTATGGGCAAGACTATTGTTTTAAATAATTCTTATTTTGTTCCCTTGATTGTGAGGAATATTATTCCCATGTTAGACTTGGCTGGATTTTCATTTATTATTGAGAATAATGAATGTTCTATTCTTAGAGATAATATTCTTTATGGACGTGGTACTTTAAATAATGGTCTGTATAAATGTGACATAATTTACTTCAGATTGAACAAACTAATAAAAGAAAAAGGGATGATGAAAATCTCACTTTATAGTGGCACTGCAGTCTCCATTTAGTAGACATGGAGAGAGGACTGCAAATTTGCTAGGAATGGTACACACAGATGTATGTGGACCAATGTCTACGCAAGCCATGGGTGGATTTTCATACTTCATTACTTTCATGGATAATAGATCTAGATTCGGATATGTGTTTGATGAAACACAAGTCTGAAGCCTTTGACAAGTTCAAAGAGTATAAGTATGAAGTGGAGAAACAAACCAAACATAGTATTATAATTCTTCGATCAGATCGAGTTGGTGAATACTTTAATGGAGTGTTTCTAGATTATCTCAAAGTAAATGGTATAGTCTCCCAGTGGACTCCTCCAGATTGGTATCTGAAAGGAGAAATCGAACTTTGTTAAACATGGTTCAGTCCATGATGAGCTATGCAAATCTTCCAGTATTCCTATGGGGTTACGCATTGGAAACCTCAGCATATTTACTGAATAAGGTGCCTTCAAAATCTGTTCCTCAAACTCCGTATGAGATATGGAAAGAAAGGAAACTGAGTCTTAAACACGTTAAGATTTGGGGATGTCCAGCTTATGTCAAGTAAGTTGACCCAGATAAGCTGGAATATCGATCCGTAAAATGTAGTTTTGTGGGATATCCTAAAGAGACTTTAGGGTATTACTTTTACACCGATCATCGGGTGTTTGTCTCCAGACATGCTACCTTCTTGGAAAAGGAGTTTATCCTTGAAGAAAACAGTGGGAGCAAAATTGAACTTGATGAAGTTCAAGAAGCACAAACTACTACGGATCAAGTGGAAACACCTGTTCAGACTGAACAACCTTCTGTGTAACAGACCATTCGTAGGACAGGGAGAGTGTCTCGCCAACCTGAGAGGTATTATGGCCTTGTCATTGAGAATGACAATGAGTTGTCAATCATTGATGATGACGACCCTGTGACCTATAATGAGGCTATGAGTAGTGTTGACTCAGAGAAATGGCATAGTGCCATGAAATCCGAAATGGAATCTATGTATACCAACCAAGTATGGACTCTAGTTGAGGCGCCTGAAGGTGTTAAGCCTATTGGGTGCAAGTGGTTATACAAAAGAAAGATTGGAGCAGATGGCCAGGTGGAGACCTATAAGGTTAGTCTCGTGGAAAAAGGATTCAAACAAAGGCAAGGGATTGACTTTGATGAAACTTTTTCACCTGTAGCCCTGTTAAAATCAATTCAGATTTTGCTTGCGATTGCTGCTTACTACGACTATGAGATCTGGCAAATGGACGTGAAAACGGCCTTCCTCAATGGGGAACTTGAGGAGGAAGTATATATGACACAGCCAGAGGGTTTTCTTTCCAAGGGAAATGAACACCTAGTGTGTAAGCTGCTGCGAACCATATATGGTTTAAGGCAAGCTTCTCGTAGATGGAACATCCGTTTTGATGAGACAATCAAAGAGTTTGGTTTTATCAAAAACATAGATGAACCATGTGTCTACAAGAAGGTTAGTGGGAGTGCAGTAACATTTCTTGTATTGTATATGGATGACATACTTCTTATAGGAAATGATATACTGATGCTATAATCAGTCAAAGTATGGCTATCAAAGAACTTCACCATGAAGGACTTGGGAGAAGCATCCTACATTCTCGGTATGAAGATCTATAGAGATAGATCTAGAAGAATGATAGGTCTTACCCAGGGAACATACATCCAGAAAGTGCTTAAAAGGTTTAGCATGGAAAACTCCAAAGAGGTCTCATACCGATGAGCCATGGAGTGTCCCTTTCCGAAAAATGTCTCCTAAGACACCTGAGGAAAGAGAGCGTATGAGTAAGATTCCTTATGCTTCAGCAATAGGATCTATCATGTACGCGATGTTGTGTACAAGGCCTGATGTTGCTTATTCAATTAGTGTGACGAGCAGATATCAGTCCAATCCAGGTGAAGACCACTGGAAAGCAGTGAAAAACATCCTTAAGTACTTGCGAAGGACTCAGGACATTTTTCTTGTTTTTGGTGGTGAATCTGATTTGAAAATAGAGGAGATATCAATGTCGAGAGAGTTGACAGACATAATAATGTAGCAGACCCACTCACAAAACCACTTTCTCAGAGTCACTTTGATCGTCATAAAGACAACATGGGTATTAGATACCAGAGTGATTGGCTTTAGTACAAGTGGGAGATTGAAAGAGATATGTCCTAAGTCCAATCATGTATGAGGATTTAGGAATAACTTTTATGTAATCTGTTTTGATTTCATTGATATTAATAAAAGACTTGTTTTGTTTTTATTGTGGGCTCTATCTATTTAAATATTTAAATATGATATACCACAGTTTAGAGTAAAGCTTTTTATGGATTGTGATGAGATCATAATAATGAGACCTAAAAGATGATAACTCTAAACTTAAATAGTTCCTGGTCGTAGGATTACTAACTGGTAATTAATAATCCGCAAAGATCGGTACATACGATGCTTGCTTCATTATGAAGGATGTATGTTTTCATAGACATTTGTGTGGTGACACTATAGCTAGTATGTAGGTGCTTATTATAGAATAAGTTCACTGAACAGGACTCACACAGCTGAACAACTGATGGAGTTCACTCACGCATCAGCAGCTGTTCACATAGTGATAGTTGTACAAGTATCCTTAGACTTGAGGTCATCATAGTCATCTTGTGTACACTGAACTATGCTTTGGTTTAGTTCTTAGTCTCAAGGGACAATTATAAGGGCTCTACTGGGTATAGGAATTTGTACACGAAGATAGTGTATGATCTATAAAGGATCTACCCCTTCCAGTGAAGGAAGAGAATGTTCAATGGTGATCCACTTATGCTAGTTCAGGAATCTCCGGCCAGAGTGAATGAAATTAGAAAGGAGTTTCTAATTTACATTAAATAGAACTAAGCATAGTGAATGGAAAAGCAAGTGATTAAATAAGATAGGCTTGACACAAGTTTCATGCCTTGTATTTAATCGTGACATTGCAGGGTAGAAGGAATTGATTGTACGGTAACTACTCACTGAATAGGTTCTTGATATTCTAAGCAGTGAATTCGTATTATCCGGATAGTCGCGATATGCTGAGAAGTATCCCTCACGATGTAGAATAAATATGATTAATTAATTAAACATATTTAATGAATTAGAGAATTTATATAAATAATGATAAAATAGTTTTATTATTATTTATTTCTACTACCAGATTAATATTGAACCTACAGGGTCACACCATAAAAGAGAATGATTTAATGGTGGAGGAATTAATTAATAATGGCTGATAATTATTTATTTATGAAATAAATAATTAATTGGCAAATTTAATAATTATTTAAATGAGATTTAATTGATTATAAATTAATTGATAAAAGGTTCTTAATATTATTAATTAAGAATTTAATTTTTGGAAATTAAATCAAGTGAGAGAATTATTTCTAAAGAGTTTAGAAAAAGGATTAATAATTAAAAGGTGTTTTAATTATTAGTGAGAATAATAAAGGGTTAATAATAATAATATTTTATGGGAAAATTTTTAGCTGAAAATTTTGCCTATAAATATACTATTATAGACCCTATTTTTGCCTCAACCAAAAAGATTTACAAAACCCTAATTCTCTCCATCTCCTCCTCCTTCATTACATCGTTTTCTTGGTGGATACCGGTGGAGTGCTTCATACTTGAGGAGCAGCTGCTAAGGATCTCCGTTCATCATTTTTGGATCGCCATTAAAGACCTCCATCTTTCCATTAACGTAAAGCTTCTTATGGTAAACATACTGAACTACGAATTAAATATTATTTTTCGCATGGATCCTGCGGAGGGTTTCGGTTTTTTTTTTAAGATTTAAATTTACGTTTTCGCTGCGTTTATGTGCTAAAAACCCTTCACATATAAACCCTGTAAGCTTTAGATTCCAGAGAATAGCCAAGACATATGCATTCTTATGCTTTAGCATCAAACTTTTCCAGATGCTCATTTCCTTCTTTTAGCACAAAACATTTAGCTCCAAACATATGAAAGTATTTCAGTATTGGTTTCTTGTCAGCCATAATCTCATAAGGAGTCTTGTCATGATCTTTATTAATCAGGGTATGATTCTGAGTGTAACACGCTGTGTTGACAGCTTAGCCCAGAAGTAGGTAAGAAGTCTTGATTCACTTAGCATAGTCCTTGCTGCTTCAACCAAGGTTCGATTCTTCCTTTAAACTACTCCATTTTGTTGTGGAGTTCTTGGGGCTGAGTACTGTCTCAAAATACCTTTCTCTGTACAGAATTCATTTAGAAATGCATTATTGAATTCTATCCCATTGTCTGATCTGATCTTTCTGATAGGTAATTTCTCTTCCAACTCAATCTTCTTTATATGATCCACTATTAACTGAGGTGCTTTATCCTTAGATTGAAAAAACAAAACCCATGCGTACTTGGAGTAATCATCGACTATCACTAAAGAATATATTTTCCTTGATAGTGACAGGACATTCACTGGACCAAATAAATCCATGTGAATTAACTGAAGAGATTCAGTTATGCTTGTCATTTCCTTGCTTTTGTGTGATGCTTTCTTTGATTGCCCTTTTTCACATGCTTCACAGAGTCCTTCTTGACAGAATTCCATCTATGGTAGTTCTCTCACTAATTCTCTCTTAACCAGAGAGTTCATTGTCTTGAAGTTCAAGTGTGAGAGCTTCTTGTGCCATAACCAACTTTGTTCTGATGAAGCTTTGCTATAAAAAGATCTCATAACTCCATCACAGGTAGACTTCAAGTCAGCTACGAACAAATTACCTTTCCTTAATCCCTGTAAAGAAAGCTTCTCATCTTTCCTATGAGTGATCAAACATCTTTCTCAATGATGACATTCCCAATTTCCAAATTTCCATATCCCGTAATAAATCCTTTGTTGTCATATCCAAAGGTAACTATAGGGCCAGTTTTTTCAACCACACCTGTGAGCATGGACTTTTCTCCTTTCATGTGCCTAGAACAACAACTGTCCAGAATCCACATGATCTTTTCCTTTCTTACCTTACCCTGCAAACACAGATTGATTAAGAAGACTTTGGTACCCAATCTTTCTTGGGTCCTGAAGGTTTAGGAGTAGAAACAGAATCAACAAATGAAACCTTAACAGGCTTAGCTTTCACTTTGACTGACTCCTTCTCAGTGCTAGTCTCAACAGAATTGTCAGACTTAGAGATAGGAGGTACTACAGTCTTGGCCTGTGTGAGCTCATCACTCATGCTTGTCTTAGTGTCAGTGCAAGTGATAGCAATTGCGTTGAAAGCTTTGAAATATTCAGATATGGTAACAAATGCATATGGCATACATCCAACTATGCCACAGGGCTCATGAAAACTAGGCATGTTAGGCATGGCAGGCACACTAGAAGTTGCAATAGATACTACTTTAGCTTTTATGCATGTATGTGCAAAATTGCAGTTATTATATAACTTTCTAGAAGCAGATGAGGAAGATGCAAAATCAGATTTCTTATTTATACCTACCTTGCCATTTCTGTTGTTCTTAGCCTTAAACCTTAGCACTCTCACCATTCTTAGTGTTATCTATTAGGTCTAGTTCCTTAAGTGAATTAGGTTCTTTCCTATCCACCTTGTTGAGGAGGGTGCAACCTTGACTTCTTGGGTTTCAGGTTCATAAACTACAAGTGCAGTGGTTTTTGCAAGTACCATACTCTTACTATCAATAAAACCTGGTCCATAGATATTAGCTCTATGCTTTTGCTCCATTTCATGGGTTCTTAGCTTTCTATATATTACATCCAGGGACATGGTAATAAAATTAGCTTTTTCGCTGATTGATGTGTTCTTTTATTTCAGGTGAACTCGGAGCGTCAGCATAAACTTTCTGTTAGACTCTCGTATAGGATAAACTTTCCCTTGTAGCTTTAATTCACTTAACAGTCTTGTATATCTCTCAAAGAGTGAAGACAGTGTTTCTCCGGGTTGAAGTTTGAATGCCTCATACTGAGTAGTCAGAATACCCATCTGATTCTCTTTGACTTCTTTTGTACCTTCCATCAAAAGCTCAATTGTATCCCACATATCCTTTGCACTATTACTTCCTAGAAGTTGATGGCTCATATCATTATCGGTCGATTCCACAATTATGAGTTGAAGGCTTGTGTCCAGATTTATCAACTCCTTGTCAGTCTCCATATATTTAGACGGATCCCTAGGAGTAGATGAGGAAGGAATTCTTACACCAGTTGTAGTAGTAGATTCAGCAACTACTTCCATCGGGACATAAGGGCCATTCAGTAATATCCCAATATAAAGTGGATTCGAAGCTTTCATAAACATCATCATCTTTTTCTTCCATAGGTTGTTACTATCTCTGTCGAATGGGGGAACCTTGATATTTCCAATTCTTTGGTTATTCATCATCTTGATGGAATTGAAATCATTTAAAGTTCAAAAATTTCAAGAAATGAAAATTTTTGAAAATTAAAAAATTTCAAGAAATTTTCAAGAACTTGTTTCTTTCTCCGAATTTTGATTTGTATGTCAATCAACAAGCTCTGATACCAATTGTTAGTTCCAGAGTATCGTGAAAGGGAGGGGTTGAATATGATACCTACAATCATTTTTGATTCATTTACAAGTTAAGTACAAAATCAAAATAGACACAAAACAATTCGAGAGAATATATTATTTTATTAATATAATCCTTGAGGTTGCTATAATTTAATCAATAAATTGATTAGCTACAATAAATTTAGCAGCACAACACTATGTTTACAAGCTTAATAAATGAGGTTCTTTAATGGAGCTCTCGTAAACACTTTCTGTTGAACTGAAGAAGATAACCAAATGAATACAGATTCATTTTGTTGCTTTGTAGTACTCAAATTCAGTTGGATAGGTGGCTTAATTTGAACCACTTGTTTTAATTGTATTTGCTTCATATTACTACTGAAAAACCTCCAAGTGCTAACTGACGACTGATAATTATGTTAACCTGCGACTGTCTTTTGCTAAGTTGCGACCATATAGTCAACCTGCGACTAAGTCCTAACTTGCGACTATCTGTTTCTAAGCTGCGACTATGTAGTCAACCTGTGACTAAGTCTTAACCTGCGACATACAAAGTTAACCTGCGATTGCAAAGTTAACCTGCGACTATAAAGTTGGATTTGCCTTAGCAATTTTTTTCACAATTTCGACCTGCGACCATATAAGTAACCTGCGACTGTAAAGCTAACCTGCGACTATATAGTTTTGCCTTAGTAATTTTCTCAGACTAAAATAGCTGTATCCAATGAACTATTTCTTCGGTGTTACTGAATTAAATCTTTTCTGGAGTGTTAATGTTTGGTGCACTGGTCTGGTTCACAAACAACTAACATGAGTTGATATAATTCAATTTATTTTGCACTGCAAAGCTGATACATCTTGAATGGTTATTTCTAGCTTCAACCACTGAACCCCTAATCTTTATTACTTCAAATCAAACTATGTAACTGATACTGGAAGTCCTTTGATGTCTTATTCTTCATGGATACTTGAACATGTTAATGAACTTTTTCCCATGACTTGAGTGTGGACTTAGAGAGTCATTTGCATCTTTTGATTCTTTGTTCATGTCTTCATCTTTAGGGTTCCTGTGCTTCACAATTTAATATTGTTTATCTGTTTCTGTTTCATATTAAGTTATAATTTCTCGATTACATGGTACTTTACATTATGCTTTACAATCTCCCCCTATTTGATTGTTAGAGTTCGACAAGCAAATCCCTAAGGATAACTCAACTGACAATAAGAAAAAGTACAATGTCAAAAGAGATATAGATATTAAATGAATTCTGGATTACATATTCAATTCCAGATTCCTTAAGTTACAAATTACAAAGAAGTGTTCCTCTAGCCTAAACAAATTATCTAAGTTTTCTTTGTCTTTGTTTTCTTGAGCTTCTTGCCTTGACTGCCTTCTCCTTCTTGAGTGGATTGAGTGTGAACAGACTTTCTCTTAGAAGCTTTCTTTTTAGGATCTGTTGATTTTGTTGATTCTGGGAGAGATGATCATTTGCTTCTATTTAGAAGGTCATCCAGTCTAGCTTGGACCAAATCATGACCTTTTATTTCCAGTCCAGGAATTCCTACCATGCCTCAAGTTTTTTAACTTCTCCAACAACAAATGGCTGTGTTGACTCAGCAGCAACCTCAAACCTCAAAAACTAGTAGTTTCAAATTCTTTCAGTCTGTCCATCCCCCGGAATTCTCAAGAACTGTAGATCTGATAAAGGCCAAATCTTGGTTGAAGGAGATAGAAAAGGTTTTTAGTTTAGATGAGGTGAAAGAGAGTAAGAAAGTTGAGTTTGCAAGTTACTATTTGAAGGATGAAGCGACTTTTTGGTGGGAATCTACTAAAGCTTTGCATGAAGAAAAGGATATTTCGTGGAAGAAGTTTACTAAACTATTTCTAGAGAAGTATTTACCAAGTTATGTGCAAGATAAGTTGGAACTTAGGTTCTTGGAATTAAAATAGGAGAATATATCGGTAGCGGAATATAAAGTTAAGTTTTCGGAGTTGGCAAGATTTGTGTCGCAGTATGTTGAAACTGAAGCGAAGAAGGCAAAGAGATTCAGCAAGGGCTAAATTCATGGATTCGAAGTATGGTTGCCATTTTCGAATTGAAGACGTATATCGCAGTTGTTCAAAAGGCATTAATAGTGAAAGGAGAAAGTGAGGTAACTAGAAAGGATAAAGAAGGGAAGAAATGAAAAATATAAGAATCAGATAAGGGTCAGGAACAATGATGTTAAGAATATATTGTAGGCTTGATGATATTTTACCAAAACACCTTAATAGATTTAATTAAGTGTAATTAGATTTCAACGGATAATCTTACTCTGTCATCCGTTGAAAGAGTAGCTTATGTTTAAATAAGTTTTTGTAGCATATTCCTGTACATTGTAATTTCTTGAAGGATTAGAAGTTGTAGGATATTCTAAGTCATATTGGCTACTAGAAAGATATGAAAAATAGGTTGGTTAATTGTAAATATTAGATGCCTTGTAATTTTGCATAAATGAAATTTAGTCAACTGCTATGGAAATACTTTCAACAAATGTTTCTACAAGGCCTCGACGGATGACCCAAGTTCCAATCAACGGATGATCCAAGAGAGTCTTGAAGGATAATCAACAAAGTTTAAATGGATAATTAACAAAGTCTCGACGGATAACTAATTCAAATAGGAGTTGATAGTGACTTGACAGTCACATGGGTTGATTGTATACAAAAGGAATGTGGCAGCCTGTAATCAGGATTATGAAGATCAAGAAGCATTTCCATTTCCATGCAAAATAGGAACATTCAAAGATGCCATATCTATCTGGATTGCATTGCACAGAGAAATGAAGAAACATGTGATTAGACCTAGATAATAGACTTATGTTTTGTCTTACTACACATGTAACTTGGTGATATATAAACCAAGTATAGCAAAGAGTTAATTATCAATTGACACAGTCAAAACAAGCAAGATCAAGAGAGCATTTATAAGCTGTATCTTTTAAGAACTCTCAAGTATTAGTTTGTAAGAACTCTTGTAAGCAGTTGTGTGCTTTTGCATCACAGAGATCTTCTATATTTATATATATATATATATATATATATATATATCTGGTGGAAATAACAATCCACCAGAAAGTTTTAAACATCCTTGTTAATTTACTTTGTGTTTGAATACACAATTAGCCTATTTAAACACTGTTATATTTATATTTGTAAGAAGTTTTAAAATCGAAAAGAAACCAGAATTCCATTCAACCCCCCTTCTGTAATTTTGTAGTTAGATTGTTTGGGAAAAACAATTGGTATCAGAGCAAGCTCTTGACACACTAAGAGTTTAAAGATCTAAACAACTAACAACATGAGTAGGAAGTATGTTGGAGTAAAGATCCCTTTTCTGGATAAAGACAACTATCACCACTGGAAGGTGAAAATGCACCTACATCTCCTCTCTCAAGATGAAAGGTATGTTGATTGCATTGAGAAAGGCCCTCATGTTCCTCGAAGAGCTGCTAAAGATGATGATGGAGCTGTAGGAAATGAACAAAGCATTCCAAAGCCACAATCTAAATGGAGTGATGAAGACATTGAGTAAGTCCACAAAGATAAAAAGGCTATAAACATTCTGTTCAATGGTCTTGATGGAGATATGTTTGATAATATCATCAACTGTAAAACTACTAAAGATATTTGGGATATAATTCAAATCATATGTGATGAAACTGAATAAGTGTGGGAAAACAAGATGCAACTTCTAATCCAGCAGTATGAGCACTTTCATTGTGAAGATAGTGAATCTTTGAGTGACAGTTTTAGTAGATTTTAAAAACTACTAAATGCACTGAAGCTGCATAGAAGAGTCTATCAGACAAAAGATTCAAACTTGAAATTTCTTAGATCTCTACCAAAATATTGGAAGCCTATGACTGCCTCTATAAAAATTCTCAACATTACTAAGAGTTTACTTTGGAGAGATTGTATGGCATTCTAAAATCTTATAAGCTTGAGTTGGAACAAGATGAGCAGATAGAGAAAGGAAGGAAGAAGGGAGGATCTATAACACTGGTAGACGAATAAGAGAGAGTGAAAGAGATGAAGGTTGAAGTTATGGAATCTGCACCAAACTCTAGGGTTTGTGAAGGCAAAGGAAAAGGGCTAGTAGCTGAGCATGAAAATCATTTTAGTCAGGATGAAATGGAGGACATAGATGAACATCTAGCTTTCCGATCAAAAAGGTTTGCTAAGCTTAAATTCAAAAAGAATTTTGGAGCAGCCAAGCCAAATAGAAACATGGTCGATAAATCCAAATTCAAGTGTTTCAAATGTGGCTTGAGTGGTCATTTTGCAAGTGAATATAGAAAGCCTGATTATGAGAAAAAGAAGTTTGAGCCTGTGGATTACAAAAAGAAGTACTTTGAATTGCTCAAACAAAAGGAAAGGGCTTTCCTGACTCAAGAAAATGATTGGGCAGCTGACGGGGTAGATGAAGATGAAGAAACAAGCTATGTTAATCTAGCTCTAATGGCCAAATCAGATGAAGCAGAAGTCAGTTCTTCAAGAAATCAGGTAATCACTACTAATCTAACACACCTTTCTAAAGATGAGTAATGATGCTATAAATGACATGTCAACATAACTATATCACTTATGTGTTACACTTAAATCACTCACTAAAGAAAACAAAAAAATTAAGGAAAATAATCTATTTTTAAGTGAGAGAAATACTGTGTTAGAAACTCAATTTGTTGATTTTGAGAAACTGAAGATAGAGTGTAGAATTGATAAAGAGGAACTCACCGAAGCCTTAAAGAAATAGGAGATTTTAAGAAAGTAGCTTGAACGAGAGCAAGAGGTAATTAAGGCCCGGAAGTCATCAAGAGATGTAGATACCCACATTGCTAAAGTTCAAGGTATAGAATCATTCTGTGAAAAAGCCTAAAAAAGGAGCAAGGAGAAACTGGATTCTGGTTTAGTAGAAAGACTTTCAGCTGATGTGGATTCAACGAATAATGAAGATTATCCGTCGAAAGATAAAAATAATTATCCATCGAAAGACAAAGAACCACATACGTCGAATGAAAGAAAACCAATTAGCAAAGCTAATCTATCTAAACTCAATGAAAAATATGGATCAGTTTCCAAGAACTTTGTTATAGGAGAATCAAGTCAAAACAAGGAGAATAAAAGAGTTAATGTGGGGCATCTGTCAATAAAGTAACTGAAGGACAGATTGGAGAAAATTAAGGTCAAGGTAGACTCCAAAAGGAAAAATAATAGAAATGGGAAAGTAGGAATTAACAAATATAACAACTACAAACCTGATAAATATGGACCTAGAAAAATTTGTGTTAAGTGTGGTAGTGTTAATCATTTGTCTGTTAATTGAAAATCTGTTATGCTTGCACCTATGTCTGCACCTCCCTCATTTTCCAATATGTCCACAATACCTATGAATGTTATGCCTGCATAAAATTTGAATGCACAATTTGCTATTATGCTATTTGCACAAAATCCTTACTATTAGGCATTTAGTATGCCTTAAATGCCATTTAGCATGCCATACTGGAATAACATGTTTTCACATAATATGCCATTTCATGTTAACCAACCTATGCATGGTAATTCTGCAATTATGAATGGTTTTCAAAGCCCTACCCTAATGACCAAGGGTGAATTTCAATCACATAAGTCAAATGAGGACAAGACTAAGAAGCCTAAAAAGAAGGCTAACAAGGCAGGACCCAAGGAAACTTGGGTAACAAAATCAACTTGATTTAATTTTGATGTGTACAGGGAAACAGAAGGAATCTTCGGTATTTGGATAGTGGTTGCTCAAGGCACGTGACTAGAGATTCTACCCTGCTCACCGAGTTTAAGAAGAGAGTTGGCCCAAGTATTACTTTTGGAGATGACAACAAAGGATATACTGTGGGATATGGCTTGATTTCTAAAGACAATGTTATCATTAAAGAAGTTGCTCTAGTGGATGCACTCAAACATAATCTTTTGAGTGTCATCCAGCTATGTGACTAGGGCAACTCAGTCACTTTCAATTTTGAAGCCTGTGTTATTACAAACAAAAAACAACAAAAAGGTTCTCACTGGAGTGAGAATAGAAAATGTGTATCTAGCTGACTTCAACTCATCAAGTGCAAATTCTATTACTTGTCTTTTAAGCAAAGCAAGTCAAGATGAAAGTTGGTTGTGGCACAAGAAATTGTTCCATCTGAACTTCAAGACTATGAATGAATTAGTCAGGAAAGATCTTGTAAGAGGCATTCGTTAAGTTGAGTTCTCAAAGGATGGATTGTGTAATGCCTGTCAGAGAGGAAAACAAATCAAGGCATCATTTAAAAAGAAGCTTGAGTCTACAATTCAAGAACCACTGCAACTATTGCACATGGATTTGTTTGGACCAGTCAATGTGTTGTCAATCTCAAAGAAAAAATATTGCCTAGTGATTGTGGATGATTTCTCAAAGTTCACTTGGACATATAACCTAAAATCTAAAGATGAAGCTAGTGAAATCATTATCAATTATATAAGGCAAGTCAACAATCATCCTGATCTCAAAGTTAGAAGAATCAGGAGTGATAATGGAACTGAGTTCAAGAATTTTGGGATGAGGTTGTTTTGTGAAGAAAATGGGATCATGCATGAGTTTTTAGCAGCAAGGAATCCACAACAAAATGGAGTGGTGGAAAGAAAAAATAGATCTCTTATATTGAAGCTGTAAGGACAATGCTAGAAGAATCAAAGTTACCAACTTACTTTTGGGTAGAAGCTGTAAACACTACATGCTAAACTTAGAATATTTATTTGGTCAATCAAGCAAAATGCATGACTCCTTATCAATTGTTCAAGAACAGGAAGACAACACTAAACTTTCTTCATGTCTTTGGCTGAAAATGCTATATTCTAAAGAATCAAACTGAGCAGCATGAAAAGTTTGATGCCAAAGCAGATGAAGGTATTTTTATTGGGTATACAGTTGGAAAAGCATACAGAGTCTACAATCTCAGAACCAATATTGTTATGGAATATGTACATGTTGTGTTTGATAATAAGAAGATTGAAGGAATGCAAGATGAAAGTTTCCATGAAAGCCTCAAATTTGACAATGTTAAGATAAGCTGTGATGATAGCGAGGATGAAGGTGATCAAGAAATAATCTCTAAGGATAATACACATAAGTCAGCAACAAATGAAAAACATAATTCTTCATCCATTGAAAGACAAAGTGCAACATCCGTTGAAAGAAATGGAGCATCATCCGTTGATAGACAGACTGCATCATCCATCGAAAGGTAAAATTTAACATCCGTTGAGCCATCAATAGGAGTTGAAAGTCATTTTAGATCACACAGAGAAACAACCCCAACTTCAAATTCAAGATCCATGAACTCGGGGGGAGTTTCTTCAAACCAAAACTCATTCACTCATCAAGACAACAATGAGGCCTCTTCATCTAGAGCTAATCTACCACAACAAAGGAAATGGACTAGAGATCGCCCATTTGAACTGATAATTGGTGATGCATCTTCAAGAGTGCAAACAAGGAAAGCAACTCAAGAAGAATGTCTATACAGCAGCTTTATATCTCAGGAAGAGCCTAAAAAGGTAGAAGAAGCTTTGTTGGATTCTGATTGGGTTTTAGCCATGCAGGAAGAGCTAAACCAATTTAAAAGGAATGAAGTATGGAAGCTTGTACCCAAACCTAAAGTCAAGAATCCTATTAACACCAAATGGGTATTCAGAAACAAGATGGATGAAAATGGCATAGTAGTCAGGAATAAAGCTAGATTGGTTGCTAAGGGCTATTGTCAACAAGAAGGAATAGATTTTGATGAGACCTTTGCTCTTGTTGTAAGACTTGAAGCCATCAGAATCATTCTAGCCTATACAGTCCATGCTAATTTCCAGGTCTATCAAATGGATGTTAAGAGTGCATTTCTGAATGGAGATTTGGAGGAGGAAGTCTATGTCAATCAGCCTCCTGATTTTGAAGACCCCAACTTTCCAGATTATATCTACTATCTTTTGAAAGCACTTTATAGATTGAAGCAAGCACCTAGAGCCTGGTATGACACTTTGTCAAAGTTCCTTTTAGAAAATCATTTCAGAAGAGGTACTGTTGACAAAACTCTTTTCTTTAGAAATGTTAATGGCTCTAGTATACTTGTTCAAATTTATGTAGATGATATTATATTTGGATCTACAGATGAGAAACTTTGCAAAAAGTTTTCCAAATTGATGCAAAGTAAATAAGAAATGAGCATGATGGGAGAACTAAGTTACTTTCTTGGTTTACAAGTTAAGCAAGTTAGTGATGGAATATTCATTCGTTAAACCAAATTTATTTATGATTTTTTAAAGAAGTTTGACTTAATGGATTGCACATCTGCAAAAACTCCCATGACCACTGCCACTAAACTTGAATTGAATACTACTGAAAAGTTTGTGGACATTTCAAGTTATAGAGGCATGGTTGGCTCACTTTTATATTTAAAATCCAGTAGGCCAGATCTAATATTTACTACTTGTCTTTGTGCTAGATTTCAAGCTGATCCTAGAGAATCTCATTTAGTAGCTATTAAGAGAATTTTCAGATATCTCAAAGGAACACCAAACTTGGCATTTGGTATCCTAGAGATTCTGGCTTTGATTTAATTGGTTATTCAGATGCAGATTAGGCAGGTTGTAAAATAGACAGAAAAAGTACAACATGAACCTGTAAATTTCTAGGAAATAAGCTAGTATCCTGGTTTATTAAGAAACAAAATTCAGTTTCTACTTCTACAGCTGAGGCTGAATACATTGTTGCTGGTAGTTGTTGTGCACGAATTCTATGGATGATCAGTTATTGGATTATGGTCTACATATGGACAAGATTCCAATTTTCTGTGACAACACAAGTGCAATTGCCATTACTGAAAATCATGTGTAGCATTCAAGGACAAAGCACATTGACATCAAGTACCACTTCATTTGAGAACATGTCATGAATGGTAGTGTGGAACTTCATTTTGTTCCAAGTGAGAAGCAACTTTCAGACATCTTTACCAAGCCACTTGATGAGTCAACTTTCACTAGGTTGGTAAGTGAGTTAGGTATGCTTAATTATTCCTAAGTTATTTTGATGTCTAAGCAATTTGTAATGCAGCCAGAATTAAATTTGATTTTTCCTAAAAATGTGAAATTTTGGCTAAGTCAAAATTTGCATCTCGACGGATGCTCATTATCCGTTGAAAGTGGACATCCGTTGAATTTCATTATCTATTAACAATCAAATATTTTCCTGGGTACTTTATATCTCGGCGAATATCTGTTTAATCCATATCCGTTGAATTTCTTAAATCATAGCCATTAATTATATACCTTATCCGTCGAATTTACTTACAGTATGTAAGTATATGTCGATGGATAATCTCTAGAATTCCTACAGTTTATTTTATTTTTAAACAGCTATTTTGGGCAATTTTCAATGGGTACTTTATGTACTTTTTAATTTTTACTTGTTTGTTTTTGAGAAAGTATAAAAGCCCCCTTTCATTTTTCATTTTTACATTTATCTTTCTCAAAGAAAATATACTATCTTCATCTCCAAAATAAAAACCCTTTTCTCTGCAACTGCTATCAATCACAACAATGGAACCTATAGTCAAAATTATGTCTCAATCTGGATTTTTTTATGAAAAGAACAACTTCGTAGCACTGGTGAACAAAGATATTGTTGCTTCCGAGGACTATCACAAGATGATGGACTTCATTCGAAGTTGCAAACTAATTTATGCGATGCTTGAATCTCCAGTTATCTATTGTGAAGTTGTGGAGGAAATTTGGACTAATGTAGTGTATAACTCTAAAGAAAAGACTATCGCCTTCTCTCTGAAAGGTAATGATTATTGCATTAATTATGATGAAAGTCAAGCATGTTTTCACTTGCCATAAAATAACACACTTGTTCCATACACTGACACAAATGTGAGCACCATGCTTATGTCTATGGGTTATTCTCTCAATCTTGTCAAATTAGTTGAGGTTAGGAGAATGAGCCTTAAAAAAGAATGGAGCTTCTTCTGTGACTCTTTTATAAAAGTATTTTCTGGAAAGATTAGCAATTTGGATGCAGTCACTTACTCTATGCTTTACATGCTTTTAAGTAATAAGTACTTTAATTTTAGTAACTTTGTCATGTTTGAACTTGGGTATAAGTTAGGAGATATTAAAAAAAGGTCAAAGAACATATACTATACTAGGTTTATACTGATGCTAAATCATGTGTCTATGGACCTCTTGATTGAGAACCCAACAAATAAGCTTGATTGTTGGGTCCAAGAAAATAGGGTACTTGTTGATCTTAACAGGAACAATCTCCATAGTGAAGTGCCTCTTAACTATCTTCCAATCATGGAGGCACCTCAGGTAAGTGAGGTAACTATTTATGTCTCTACTCTTTCCCAACCTCAAGTTTCTTTGCAAACTACTGTGGCTATGGCATCTGTGACAGTGACCAAATAGATGCCTACCCAAGCCACAAAATCCAAAATTTCTAAATCCAAGTCAAAGAAACCCCACTCTAGTTCTTCTCAAAAGAAACTAGTTTTAAAAACTACCAAAACACAAGAGGGGAGTGTGAAAGGTGGTGAGACAGGTGAGGGATAGGGTGAACATCAAAGAAACCCTAAGAATAAGGAGAGTGAGGTTTGTGGTACCCAAACCAGCCACGTTGCAGTTTCCCAACAGATTGTAGTGCTTAATAAAGAAATTAGCTCATTGCTAGTTGCATCCTCCCAAAAGGATGTAACTATTGAAATAAGCTCTCAACCAAGAGCACAGGCCAAAAGGGGAAGGGACATAGACCAACCTTAAACTTAAATTAGAAAGAAGAAATCTAAACCAATGGGGGAGTCACAGGGTGCACACACAGTGCCAACTGCAGTCAAAAACTCAGTTCTTGTACCATCACAAATTCAGGTTGATGTGCCTCCAATAAACGTGGAGTCACAGCCAAATTTCTCACAATTGAAACACCTCACACACATAATTCTCCCACAAACTCACTGAATGTGGATATGATCAACACATGAATTCCTGATTCTCCATCTTTGACGCTCATGGAGGAACCCAAATCTAAAGCAAGTGAGCATCATCTTATAGATGATTTGTTGGCACACTTGCCATTTCTTTCTGATACTACTGAGAAATCTGCGCATAATTTCAAATCAATCACCACAGATTCTACAATAGTTTCAACTCCTAACTCAATCATTTTTACTCTCTTCACGGATATTCCTCATCCGTCGACAAGTGATTGTCTCTCGACGGATAAGCTTCATAGCAATTATTCGTCAACATTCACAACTGTTATTTCAATGGATATTTCTCATCCCTTGAAAGTCCCTACACAGGTTGAAATTTCTAAACATGTTACTAGTGTAGATGACTTAGTGGTTGTTCAATCACTTTTAGGATTGAGGGAAGGGATTGACTTGAGTGAGAGGCTGAGTTGCTCTCAGGAAAAAGGAGAGAAAAAGAGTGAACAAATGCATGCTATTTCTTCCAGCATGGCAAAAGTGAGTGAGATGAGTCCCACCTTAAATGGTGAAGGTGAGGGTGTGAGGGTGGGAAGCCAAGGGGAGCCATTGATGCAAGAAAAGAGAGATAATGAGAGAAAAGCAGGTACAATAGAATGGGAAAATCCCATTGCTAGTGAGTTAAGCGATGTCACTTATGCAGAAAAGGAGCAACTATTTCAGCAAGATATCAAGCTGTTTTAGATTCTGTCTCTTTTGATGCTGAGGCATTTACTCATCTTGTTTCAGGATATAAATTCTAGCTGAACAGGGCAATGAGGATGCTGAGAAGACTCTCAACTTGGTGCACACTACAGCTTCTACGCTAAGGGCAAAAGATGCAATCAATTCACTTTCTTCAAGAGCTGGTGATGATTTTGATTCTCCTTCTAGGGCTTCTGGTTGTTCTACTGGAGATGACTTTCTTGGAGAGGATGATGAAGATGTAGGCAGGAATATAGGGGGAGAAACAGAAACTCCATCTTGGATGTTTACAAAGGACTACAACTATCATCACTTCCAATCCACCTTGTTCAAACTTATTAATCAAACTCAAGCTACCATTCAAGACACCAATAATGCCAGCACCAAAAGTCTTCTACAAGCCCATCTAGAGTCTCTACAGTTGCATAAAATTCAAGCTCTCCAACATAATCAAACTTTAGATGAACTGAAGCATGATATTGAGCAAGTCAATGAGGGTATCTCTTAAAGACTAGATGCCAAACTTCCTGATTCTACAATGACAAGTTTAATCCAAAATCTCAGGAAGGAACATGACTTGAGTTGGAAAGTTGAGGAATTGGGTTCAAGGCTGTCAAAAGTGGAGAACTCAGTTGCTCAAATTCTTTCTAATCAACAAACTCAAACTCAACTGCTACAATAAATGGTGGCTGCTCAAACTTCCAACCCTGTTTTACTTGATGATAACAAAAAGGGGGAGAAGGATGCAATTTTCCAAGTTATTAAGGGGGAGAAGGATGTGCATGTTCAAGTCAATAAGGTAATTGTTCCAACCATTACCTTCTCAAAGCCACCAGTGTTAGATAGTATTGATCTAATCAACATAGCAGCAGCTGAACCCAAGCTGAAAGAACAAATACAAAAAATTGATGAGAAAATTGAAAAGGTATTTGGTCCAATTGCAAATCAAGAAAAATCTGTGAAGCACTTCACTCGATTGAGACAAATTCCAATAAGTGAAATGAGGTTGGGGAATATGGAAAGGGGTCAAACCTCATCTAGAAGACATCAAAAGGCCACTGTAATTTTGAAGCCCAAGAATCACTCATCAAAACATTCAAGCAAAAATCCAATGGACCTAGTCTATGTAACTCCTCAACCTGATGAAAAGAAGCTGCTTGGTCACTCCATTTTAAATCACAAAGATCCAAGAGACTCGGTCTTGAAGAAAAGAATAGCAAAGATCTACAGACATGGCAAATTGATTTGTGTGATTGCTGGACATCCCCAATTTGGAGAAGCCAATAAAGAAGAAAAATTGAGGCTCAAGTATCAAAAAAGGCAGGTTGCCTTAGAAGCTTAGAAATAAGTTGAAAAGCCTGCCACCAAGTCAGAAAGTGAGAATCCTGCAACCTTAACTGAAACTGAGAAAATTGAGGAACCAAAGCAGAAATCAGGAAAGGGGTATAGGAAGGAAATAGCCAAAAGGAAGTTGGTATTTGAAGAAGAAAAGGAAGAACCAAAGCCAACTCGGTCTATTACTACAAATCAACCAATTATGCCCACAATGGAGCAAGTTGAAATCAAGGTCCATCCTGGTGTGAATTTTCATGGTGAGCCAATCATTCCCAAGGATGAACAAATAGACTGAAAAAGCCTACCTATTCCTGAGATGAACATCCCAATACCAATCACTTCCAAAAAAAGAAAGAACATTCCAAGGAAGCCAGTCAAGTCTATCCCATTTCAATCCAAAACCTTATTTAAACCCAAGCCAACAATCAACAAAGGAGATCAACTCTTTATCTGTGACATAAAAGAGTTTTTAGATATCAATCTCTACTTGGATGAGCTAGATGAAGTGAGAGCAATTAATTCCCACAAAAAACTCCGAGAAGGATTAGCATTCAAGTACAAGGGTGGAAAATAATTTACATGGCCTCTTCATAGGATTCTCAATGAAGGCTACTCTATCTTAGTTAAGGTATTCCCTTCAATCAAGAAGGACTTTGGATTTACCAAGGTGGCCAAATATAAATACTTAACAAAATTTAACAAATACAAAGAAGCTGGAGAGAACCAGGTGCACTACCAAGAATCTTAACTATTCCTTACACAGGAAGTAAAGTGCATTTGAAGCCATATTGGTTGATGGAGTTCAAGGATGAAAAGAACACCAGAAGATTTTTAGACTAGAAGACCAGCTAAAAATGTCACGCAATGAAACTTTCAAGGAAATACAAGACATCTTGGATCTATCTAATGAAGGTGAATCTGAGTTCTACAGACAACTCCAACTTCAGATTGAAGGGAACAATGTAAAGCTGGGAAAGAGGACTAGACATTCAAGGAAAAAGAATTAATCTGCTCAGACTAGAGGAGCACCTTGAACAAGACTTGTGAAACTTTTTGAACTTTCTTTTATCATCTCTCAATAAAATTGCAGCACTTATAATTTTATCTGATATTGAATGATTCTTTTGTATAAGATGTTCCGTTATCATCAAGTCCTCCTGAATTTATGCCTATAATTCTAGTAAATATAAATTGGGGGAGATTGTTAGGAATATATTGTAGGCTTGATGATATTTTACCAAAACACCTTAGTAGATTTAATTAAGTGTAATTGTAGCTTTCAACGGATAATCTTACTCTGTTATCCGTTGAAGAGTAGCTTATGTTTAAATAAGTTTTTGTAGCACATTCCTGTACATTGTAATGTCTTGAAGGATTAGAAGTTGTAGGATATTCTAATTCATGTTGGCTACTAGAATGATATGCAAAATAGGTTGGCTAATTGTAAATATTAGATCCCTTGTAATTTTGCATAAATTAAATTGAGTCAACTTCTATGAAAATACTTTCAACGGATGTTTCTACAAGGCCTCGACGGATGACCCAAGTTCCAATCAACGGATGATCCAAGAGAGTCTCGAAGGATAATAAACAAAGTTTCAATGGATAATCAACAAAGTCTCGATGGATAACTAATTCGAATAGGAGTTGATAGTAACTTGACAGTCACATAGGTTGATTGTATACAAAAGGAATGTGGCAGCCTGTAATGAGGATTATGAAGATCAAGAAGCATTTCCATTTCCATGAAAAACAGGAACATTCAAAGATTTCATATCTATCTGGATTGCATTGTACAGAGAAATGAAGAAACATGTGATTAGACCTAGATAATAGACTTATGTTTTATCTTACTAAACATGTAACTTGGTGATATATAAACCACGTATAGCAAAGAGTTAATTATCAATTGACACAGTCAAAAAAAGCAAGATCAAGAGAGCATTTGTAACATGTATCTTTTAAGAACTCTCAAGTATTAGTTTGTAAGAACTCTTGTAAGCAGCTGTGTGCTTTTGCATCACAGAGATCTTCTACATTTATATATATCTCTGGTGGAAATAACAATCCACCAGAAAGTTTTAAACATCCTTGTTAATTTACTTTGTGTTTGAATACGCAATTAGTCTATTCAAACACTATTATTTATATTTGTAAGAAGTTTTAAAATAAAAAAGAAACCAGAATTCCATTCAACCCCCCTTCTGTAATTTTATAGTTAGATTGTTTAGGAATAACAAATGAAGTTCCAAGTGTAGAGGCAAGTTTGGAAAAGTTACAGGGAATATGGGTCAGAATTTCCAAAAATTCAGATCTATAAATAATAATCAAGGGAACCATTTTATGAAACCGAATTAGTCAGCTAGAGATAATAGACCAAAAATTCAATATTGCAAGATCTGTGGGAAGAAGCACCCTTGGAGATGTAATAAACTCATTGTTACTTGTTTTAAGTGTAATTAGAAGGGTCACTATTAAATGGAGTGTCTGAGTACGACCGGAAGGCCAGAAAAGACTTGTTTTAAGTGCGGAAAATATGGGCACATAGCCAAGAATTGCAAGGACTCAGTGCAGAGGGTTAATGTCTTAAGGATTGCAGGACTACCCCCACCAACTCCTCTAGTTCAACCAAAGGTGTAGCGACTGGGAATTTTGCGACGTGATTAGGTGAATAAAGTATAATTTTGTGGTGTAATTATAAATTATGTGATTAAATAAAGGGTTAAATGATTTTCCTGGTTTATTGTCTTTCTTGTATATTAGTAACTGGGAACGTAAAGGACCCGTTCCAGTTTGATGAGTCAGCTTAGAGGATAAGCTGTGTTGTTGGGCCGTCAGGTTGAAGGAAACACGTCTTAAAAAGAGATTAAGGTAGTTAAATGTGAACTATGTGTTTTGTGTTAATTAGGAATGTTTAAGTGAGTATTTTATTCCAGTGATGTGTCAGTTGATATAAAGAGAATGATTGAGATGCGTAGTTGAAAATGCTCTGCGTCGGGCCGTTAGACAAGACGCGACCCGTTACGTGAAAAGTGAATATTAATTAAAAAGGGGAATTCTTATGATCGAATATGTTATGATATAAGTCGTGATATGTGAATACGTGCTATTGCTTGAAAATATGCTTGATTATGTACTCTGGTTATTTTTAAATGATTTTAAGGGATTTATTTGATTTAAAATAAGGTTTATTAAACCTTTAAATATTTTTATAAAATTATCCAAGTATGGTCAAGACATGAAATTTGTTTTGTTATCTTCAAAATAGTCTTAGAGATTTTCTAAAAATGATTTATGAAATTATTTGGTGATCGGTGTATTTTAAAATGATTTTATCGAGTCATAATTCCATTTTGAGCGCAATTTTGTAAAAATCGTATTTAATGAACCGTACGCTCAAAAATTATTTTAAAAAATATGGTTGGAAAGCTAATTTTGAATTCTATATTTTAAAATTGATATTCCTCTCATTTTCATCTTTCTGAGAGAGCTATGTAATATTTAAATTCATTTTTAAGCTTAAGAATAAAAAGAAAAGAGAACTGAAGAAAGAAAACTGTTCTAATTACCAATATAACCCTGCCCCTTATTATATAATCCCACCCTCCCCCTTTCTTTTTCTTTCTTCACCCGTGCACTCTCACTCTCTCTCTTCTCTCACTTTCTCTCATCTCTCTTTTCTCTCTCTCTCTCTCTCACTCTCTCTCTCTGATAAGGAATAAATAAATCTTGATTACATAGTTAATAATGTATTAATTACACATGATTTGGGCTGCAAGGCCCAATAAGAAGATGTATGATATTCAGACCAAAAAGGTTAACACATTGATCAGGCCTGATGGACCAGATTAGGCCTGATAGAACAAAGAAGCCCCAAAACCCTGAATATTAATTAATTTCATAATTAATTAATAAGGGAGAAAAACAGCTATTAAGATAAGTCCTAGTGGGGATATAAATCCTTGTGGATTGGCCTCCAAGGAACCTCAGGGGATAAGGAATCGACTTCCTACTTCCCTGGACTCACTCCATTATAATTCAGAGACTTGACCACCAAGTCTCCTATACCAAGTCCAATTCAAGGACTCCCAACATCTATATAAAAGATCTCACCCCAGAAATCAGAACTACATTTTTTTAACTTGATCCTTGGCAATCAGCAAGGTACGTAGGCATCTTGTTAAGGCAGATTGAGTCCCGAAATACAAGAGCAGTCAAATCGAGCCTCGAAGCTCACGTTCCTTAGTAATAAATAGAGCAATCATATACCTTAGTTTTTAATCCATAACATTTGGCGCCGTCTATGGGAAAGCACAAAAACAACCATGGCGAGAACACGAAGAACAATTAGAGCTCTTGAGGAAGGAACACCATCAGGGACAACCCAAGTGATTTCGTCAACCGTGGAGGTACCTCCTCATTCAACTTATGCAGTCACCCAAGGAGAAGCCCAGATAGGGATAAATGAACCTCAGCCACAAAGGACGATTCCATCGGCTGTTCAAGGTACGAATCCCCAAGTTCAACAACTACATGCACCTGTAAATTCTCGACCCATCGGGTACGAGTATTCAACTGTTGTGACTATTAACCCCCTTTATGGGATGCCCCTTTACCCCGAGGTTGGAGGAAGTGGACATGCTGGACGGAGTGAAGCACGAGGGCGATCACCCCCCTACATACGAGGTTTGGCTCATATCCCTGAGGATCAGGAATTTTCTGGTCCTTACACTGAGAGAGACTCCGAATCTTCGGATGATGAAGTAGGCCCAAGAAGGAGACGTGCTGGCAAAGAGCCGATGGCTGATGTAGCCAACGTCCGAGAAGCACCCAAGGGACGAATGCCCAAGAAGTGCAGGAAAGGATCAGGGCTCACGAGGCTGAGATTCAAAGGCTGAGGCGCGACTTGGAGGCGCACCAGACCCCCACTACCCCCTAGGGGGAGAAATCCTCCTCCTATCATAGACCTGGATGGTCCAATACAGAGAAGGGTTGTTGTCCCAAGGGCTGATCCAAGCAATCTTCTTCCCCTTGGAGATCATGTTGATCCTACTCCACCCTTCACTGAAGAAATAATGAATGCCCATATCTCAAGGAAGTTCAAGATGCCAACTATCAAAGCTTATGATGGCACGGGAGATCCCACTAATCATGTTAGGACATTCTCTAATGCACTGCTGTTGCAGCCCGTGAATGATGCTATTAAGTGTTGGGCCTTTCCTCAAACCCTGTCGGGTATGACTCAAAGGTGGTATAGTCATTTTCCCCCAAACTCTATTGGGTCGTTCAGAGAATTAAGTCGGGCTTTTATTAAGCAGTTCATCAGCGGGAGAGTGCATGAGAAAAGTTCAGCATCTCTTATGAGCATTGTGCAGGGAACAAAGGAATCCTTGAGAGACTACATTAATCGTTTCATAAAGGAGGCTTTAAAAGTCCCAGACCTTGATGATAAGGTAGCCATGATAGCACTGCAACAAGGAACTAGGGATGAGTTCTTCAAGATGTCCTTGGCCAAGCGCCCCCCTGAAATCATGTTGCAGCTCCAAGATAGGGTCGGGAAGTATATCAAGGTGGAAGAGAGCATGAGGAAGACCGTAGTGAGTAATGAGCCCGTTGGAGGCAAGAAACGGAAAACTGACCTGGAATATATCTCTAAGGACAAGTATCCTAGAACTGAGCAAAACCCTGATTCAACACCCAAGCAGGGAGGACCTGGGCAAAAGTTCACTGAATACGCTAAGCTGAATGCTCCTAGAAGCCAGATCTTGATGGAAATCGAGAAAGATCGAGATATTCGTTGGCCTAAACCCTTAAAGGCAGATCCTGCCAAGCTAGATAAGAGTAAGTATTGCAGATTTCACAAAGATATTGGTCATGACACCGATGAGTGTAGACAACTGAAAGATGAAATTGAGTTCCTCATTCGAAAAAGAAGATTGAACAAATATACTGGAGAAGGAGGGGATAGGAATAATAACGGAAGGAAGAACTTTGAACATCGTAGGAGGGACCAAGACGATTAAGGGCGAAATCCCCAGACAAGATGACCGATTATAAATACAATTTTTGGAGGGCCGCGACCTCGAGGGCCTATGATAAACACAATCTTTGGAGGACCAACTGCTGCTGGATTATCCAGGAACTCCAGGAAAGCATATACTAGAGAGGTTATGCATATTGTTGGAGAAGCTCCGAAGAGGGCCAGGACAGAAGTCATATTGGCTTTTGATGATTCTGACCTAGAGGGTGTGAAATTTCCTCATGACGACCCGCTGGTCATAACACCGATAATAAGCAATAGCCCGGTCAAGAGATTCCTAGTGGATAATAGTGCTTCGGTGGATATCTTGCTCCATGACACCTTTTAAGGATGGGTTATAATGATTCTCAACTAACCCCGACCGATATGCCGATATATGGATTTGCGAGAGTAGAGTGCCCCGTTGAAGGGATAATCAAGTTTCCAACCACCATAGGTCAAGAACCAAGGCAAGCAACACAGATGTTGTACTTTTTGGTGGTAAAGGCTAGTTCAACTTATAATGCTATCATGGGGAGAACAGGGATACATGCCTTCAAGGAAGTCCCTTCTTCCTACCATTCAGTTATGAAGTTTCCCACCCGGAATGGGATTGGAGAAGAGAGAGGAGATCAAAAAATGGCTAGAAGTTGTTATGTAGTCTCTTTGAGGGAAGATGGAGTTGGGGGGGGCAAGTTTTTCCTATTGAAGATCTGGATATTCGAGAGAATGATGAGAAAAGAGGGAAGCCAGCTAAAGACTTGGTTTCGATTCCTTTAGCTCCTGAGGATCCTGAGAAAGTTACCTTCGTTGGAGCCACACTAGAGGAGGCCCTTAGAGGGAAGTTAGTGAAATTTTTGCAAGAAAATAGTGATGTGTTTGCATGGTCGGCAGCTGATATGCCAGGCATAGACCCAGAACTAATTACTCACAAGCTGAATGTGGATCCGAGTCGGAAGACGGTGAAGCAAAAGAAAATAAGTTTTGCCCCAGAAAGGCAAGAAGCAATAAAACAAGAAGTAGAGAAGCTCTTAGAGGCTGGATTCATTGAGGAGATACAATTTCCAGAATGGTTAGCAAATCCTGTAATGGTGAAGAAGGCCAATGGAAAATGGAGGATGTGTGTAGACTTCACTGATCTGAATGACGCATGCCCTAAGGACTGTTTCCCATTGCCAAAGATAGATACTTTGATAGATGCCACTGCTGGGCATGAGATGCTGAGCTTCATGGATGAATTTAGTGGATACAATCAGATTAAGATACACAAGGGCGATATTCCAAAGGTATCATTTATTACTGACTTTGGTGTTTATTGTTATCTTGTTATGGCATTTGGTCTCAAGAATGCAGGAGCCACCTATCAAAGGTTGGTAAATAAAATTTTTAAGGATCTTATTGGCAAGACCATGGAAATTTATGTTGATGACATGTTAGTCAAGAGTCTAGTGAAGACTGGCCATATAATCCATTTGAGGGAAGCTTTTGAGGTCCTGAGATATCATAAGATGATGTTAAATCCTACGAAGTGTGCTTTCGGAGTAGGGTCTGGAAAGTTTTTGGGATTGATGGTCTCCAAGAGAGGAATCGAGGCCAATCCCGATAAAATAAAAGCAATCCTGGACATGGAACCCCCAAAAACTATCAAAGATGTTCAAAAGCTCACCGGAAGGGTTGCTGCATTAGGACGATTCATCTCAAAGTCTGGGGACAAGTGTTTATCGTTCCTCAAGTCCTTAAAAAAGGTAAAGGATTTTGTATGGAGTGGGGAAAGCCAGAAGGCATTCAAGGAATTAAAGAAATATATGGCCCAGGCTCTGTTGTTGGCCAAGCCAGCTTTGAATGAAGTTTTATACTTGTACTTGGCCGTTTCAGAGAGTGCCTTGAGCGCTGTATTGGTTAAGGAGGAACTGAAAATCCAGAAACCCGTATATTATGTCAGCAAAATTCTGCATGGAGCTGAGTTGAATTATTCAACTATTGAGAAGTTTGCTTTAGCCTTGGTGATGGCTTCAAGAAAGTTACGTCCTTACTTTCAGGCTCATCAAATTGAGGTGCTAACAAATCAGCCCCTGAGAAATATCATTCATAGTCCCAAGGCTAGTGGGAGGTTGATCAAGTGGGCAATAGAGCTGGGAGAATTCGACATCAAGTATAAGTCACGAACGACAATAAAAGCCCAGGCATTAGCTGACTTAGAGTCAAGAACTTAAAAGTTCGTGGAGACTCGAAGCTGGTCATATCCTAGGTAAAGGGAGAGTTTGAGGCAAGGGATGATACGATGGCTAAGTATGTCCGCCTAGTAAGGGCTGTGATGACCTAATTCGATGAATGCCATGTTGAGCACATTCCAAGGGAGGAAAATGCTAAGGCAGATGCATTATCAAAGTTTGCTTCATCTGAGATAGAAGAAAGTGCAGGAAATGTATAATTTCACGTTTTGAAGATACGGAGCATCGATGTTAAGCTTGTAGCTCCTATAGGCCTGGGGACGTCATGGATAGATCCCATTAAGGCCCACATTCAAACCGGTTGGTTGTCAAACGATGCTACTAAAGCATGGAAGTTAGCTGTTCGAGCACTAAGGTACTCTTTAATAGATGGGATTTTGTATAAAAGATCTTTTGTAGTTTCTTACTTAAGATGTCTTAGGCCCGATGAGGCACGCTTGGCTCTTGAAGAAGTACATGAAGGTATTTATGGGCAACACTTGGGGGGCAGGGCCTTAGCTCATAAGATAACCCGTTTAGGCTTCTATTGGCCAGAAATTATGGCTGATGCCAAAGAATATGTGAAAAAGTGTGACCGCTGTCAGAAGCATGAACCTGTCGTTAGACAGCCCCCCGAGATGCTAACCTCCATCAACTCACCCATCCCCTTTGCTATATGGGGAATGGATATACTTGGGCCTTTCCCCATGGCTACGGCACAAAGGAAGTTCCTGATTGTAGCCATTGATTATATTACTAAGTGGATTGAAGCCAAGCCTTTGGCTAAAATCATAACTAAGCAGGTTGCACAATTTCTGTGGGAATATATCATGTGCCGGTATGGAATTCCTCGCATCCTGGTCACTGACAATGGAACACAGTTCAACAATGAGGAATTCATGAAGTATTATGAGGAGAATGAAATTGAATTACGATTCACCTTTGTGGCTCACCCGCAAGCCAATAGGGAAGCGGAAGTGGAGAATCGAATAATCCTGGATGGACTAAAGAAGAGGATCGAGAAGTCGAGGAATAACTGGGTGGATGAAATACTCCCAATACTATAGGCCTATAGGACTACCTGTAGAGCCACGACTGGAGGAACTCCCTTCATGTTAGCATATGGGGCAGAAGCAGTTGTTCCTGTGGAGATATCATATTCCTCTCCCAGGATTCAAACTTTCAATGCTGAGGAGAATGAGGAAGGGCAAAGGTTAGCCCTGGATCTGATTGATGAAGTATGAGATGAGGCACATGCGAAGATAGTGGATTATCAGAAAAAGGCTTCGTTCTACTACAACCTAAGGGTTAAAGAAAGGTTCTTCGAACAAGGTGACTTAGTCTTGAGGAAGGTGGAAGCTTCTGGTGTAGGGCAGAAAGGGAAGCTTGCCCCAAATTGGGAAGGGCCATACAACGTCAAGAGTGTTCAAGGTAGAGGAACCTACAAGCTGGAGACTATGGATGGTTTTGAAGTCCCGAGAACTTGGCATGCACAAAACCTGAAGGTTTACTATGTGTGAAGCAATTGAACATGATTCTCACTTGTCAAGGTGACAAGTAGGTTGAAAAGCACCTTGAAGCTTTGCTTGCTTAGGATTTACATGTTTTAGCTTTATTTTGAGGTTTATTAAGACTTGTGCAAGGGATGAATCCCAATAATTTATGAAGTTCAGAAAGTTTTCGAAATATATTTAAAATCTCTATGGCAAGGCAAGTAAACTAAGTGCATGAAATGCAAGCATAAAATCAGATAAATAGAAATGGATCAAATAAATATTACAAAAAATTGATAAACAAAGTCTCAAAAATAAGATAAAGTAAATAAGCCACGCAGGGCTGGAAAAGCTCTAAGGAGCTGAGGTGCCTTCGGCATCCTTATCGTCGTCCCCTCCGCTTTCGCTAGAAGTCTCTGTCGTCTCGGAGGAGGAGGAAGAGCTATCATCCTCAGCAGGCCTGGAATATGACTCGGGAGGAGGAAGAAGCGGGTCCTGAGGGATGCGATCCGAGACAACTACTCGGGTATGAAACCTCTGTAGCAAAGCCTCATCATCAGGGCAGACATAGTCCGTCGGGTTAATTTCAGGACAAGCCTCGTTCACGGTCCCAAGGGCCGTGTCCCAGCCAGTCCTGAAAAACCGAGGGAAGACTGAGTCGTCCCTCACTCTCATGGACTGAGTAAACTCATCTGAGTCCAGATAGTTATCAATCGCTTTATCTTTCTCAGCCCGCAGCACGACCAGCTCAGCTTTGGACACCCCGAGCTCTTCCTCCTTATGCTTGAACTACTTCTCTAGAGCAACATACTTCTTCTGCTGCCTCTTGAGGGCATTGTCGGCTTTGTCAGAAGCCCTCTTCCATGATTCGGCTTACCTCACAGCGCCTTGAAAATAGGCGTTAGACTGAAATAAAACAACAAACAAAGGTGTAAGGCAAGTGAATGCTACAACTAAGAAATATAAATTCAAGAAAAAGTTATACCGAAGCCAGAGACTGAGCTCCCATGAGCTTTATCCTCTCAAGATCAGGGGTGGCAACCACATCGGTAAAATCTTTGGGAGTCACGCCGTGGTAGGACCAATCCCAAGCATGCTTCGTGGATCCAACCACGGTATCACCTCGGTGGAATCCCCACAGAGGCTGGAAGGCGCCTATAGCAGCAGAAGCAGGAGTAGCAGCAGTAATAGGAGCACTGTGGCCCTCGGTTCCCTCAGCTGGAACCTCCACCATGGGTTCCTTGTGCTTCCACAGGAAGCTATGCTCCGTAGCCTTTCCTCGAGTATCTAGGCCTTCGAGACGAGCCTTCTTCATTTTAGCAGTTTCCTCGACGAGGGGCACATTATCCTCGTTAATCTCCTTAGCAACTGTAAAATAAGATAAAAAACAAAATAAGTGGTGTCAATAATGCATGAAATGAAATAAAATTGAGAAGGGAAGAAAAATACCCTGTTGAGAAACAGAGGATTGCCCCACATGGATGAGGGAGAACTCCTCTAAAAGAGTCCAGCTGGTAATAGTGCCGTCATCCCGAGGAAGCTCATTAAAAATAATAGTTTCCTCGGGGGTTAAGTGAATGGATTTGAGGCTACGATCACTAACCTTCCCGAAGGAAGATCTGAAGAGTGTGCCCCGGTCGTCATTCTCCCACCGTAACCCGACAAAACTATTCCTCCAATTTTGGTTATTATCGGGAATGGAGGCGCTGTTAAAGATATGCTTACACTTGGGCCTTTGTTTAACATAGACCCAACCACAAATACTGGAAGAGCTGTCATAACACTGAAAAATCTTCCTAAAAACAACTACAGATAGAGGAAAACCTTCCCTAAGGCAGCAAACCATAAAACATAAAATGTTCCTCCAAGAATTTGGAGGAAGCTGACATGGGTTAATTTGTAAATCAGCTAAAAGATGAGGAATGAAGGGATGAAAAGGGAACCTAAGCCCGGCATCGAGGGCATCTGTGTAGATAAAAAGAGTGTTGGGTTTCCAGTGGCAAGTACGGTCGCCACCAGAAACTGGAACTAATCTAAGGGAAGGAAGAATATTATAACGTGCATTTAATTTATCATAATCTATGTTGTGCCAAGTGTTACAATGATTAAAAGAGTCGAGATGTGCAGTGGAGGGATAGTCGTCCCCTCTAGTATTAATCATATCAATCAAAGACATGTAGGAAGAGCGGATCTCGATATCCTTACCTCGTTTTGAAGCCGAGACTATCTTGGCCGCTCTCTCAGAATTCTTATCAGCCATTGATAGAACTTGAAAGACCTTGAAAACTTGGGAAGAAGGCCGAAAAATCTCTAGGGAGGATTTTTGAAGGTTGGAAAGAGAAGAGTAGAAAGGAGGAAACTTTTGGAGAAAGGAGATGAGAAATGTGAAAGTGAAGTATGAGACTTCACCTCACTTCCCCTCCCCTTTTATAGCCACTTGTATCCCTTAAATGGGCCTGAAAAAAGCCCATTAGGCCCAAATTTAGAATATTCCAGAAGATCTAGAGAATTCTGGAGAGGGAATATATATATAAAAATATATAAAATAAAAGAATTAAGGGGACTCTAGAACATTCGAGAAAACCCCAGCAAAAACATGATTTTAGGATGAAAAAAGAGGCCCAGCCCAAATCCTATTGGGCCTAAAGATAAAACAAGCCCAGCACAGGGCCCAAGCTTAAACTTTTAAGAGAAAATAGAAAAATAAAGAGGGGTGGAAGGGTAGCCCAGTTATAAGCAATGGGCCCAAAGTAAAAGCCCAATACAAGGCAATAAAACCAGCCCAGGTTTAGGGCAAAGATCAGCCCAATAAGAGGTAAGCCCAGAAAAAAGGCCTAATTAATTGGGGAATAAGGGCCCAAATACAAAACCCGGATAAGCCCAGAAAAACAGGCCCAAAAAAGGGATTGGCCCAAAAATAAATACCAAGATAAAGGCCCAGGAAAAAAGGAATAAAAGGTTGATATCCTGATCCAGTTCGATCAGGACTTACATTACGTTCCTAATCGAATGAGCTGAGGTCGAAATTCTGTCGATTAGGGCTGAATAAAAGGCTTAATTCGACCAGAATTAAGACCCATTTGACCAGGAACTATAAAGAAATCCTGATCGAAATTCTTGAGGTCGAAATTGCTTCGATCAGGGCTTAAAAGGATGGCTAATTCGGTCAAGGCAAGAAATTCTGACCCAAAATCCTGACCGAAAATTTCCTGCTCAAAAAAAAATAAAAATAATAATATGATATGGTATAAAATCCTGGTCAAAATTCGACCAGGAATTAAGGTCGAATGGCTCCTCCTCGAAATGTTGTCGACCAAGGCACAATGAAGGATAATTCGACCAGGATCCTGGTCGAACAGGATTCCTGGTCGAACCAGGTATATATAAAAAAAATGTTAGATATATTTGATAATGTCATGTCTAATATGATTTATGTTTAGTTTTCAGATCTTACTTAAACAGGACAAATCAATACTTAACTGAAATCAACACTTATACTGAAGTCAGAACTTAAGTCATCAGTACTTAAGGTTCAGAAGATATTTATCAGAAGATAATATCAGGACTTAAAGGAAACGTTCAGATAAGGAAGGCGGCTGATTGAAAGGAAAAGAAGATCAAGACAAACGTAAGAAGAGATATGCATGAAGAAGGAATTCTATGAAGAATAGAATACTTGGAAGAAAAGATATCTGATTGATATATTTTAGGAAGCAGAATTATATTCCATATCAATTAGCGATTATCTTGTAACTATGTAGTATATAAACACAGACATAGGGTTTACACTATAAGTGTTATCATTATCGAGAAGATTATTAATTGTAGCCCTAGCAGCTCTCGTGATATTTGTTCATCACTGAGAGAGGACAGTTCCATACTGTAACAGAATTTATTTCTTTTAATAAAGTCTGTTTTCTGTTACTTGTGTTATTAGAATTCGATTTGATTGTGCTGTACACTGTATTCACCCCCCTCTATAGTGTGTGTGACCTAACAAGTGGTATCAGAGCCTATCTGTTAACACACAAACAATTTAAGATCCAAAAACAATCATGTCTGAAGTAGAAACTCCAACTAAGCCCACCAAAACTGAAGAACCTCCAAAGACACAAATCTATAGCCGATATGAGGCTATTAGAGTTCCCATATTGAGACCATCTGAATATCCCATATGGAAGGTGAGGATGACTATGTTTCTGGAAGCTACAGATCCAGAATATCTTGATAAAATCAAGGAAGGGCCTCACAAACCAACCAAGCTCGCTCTTGCAGTTGCAGGAGAAGCAGCAAAGTCAGTACCAAAGGAGAAGAGTGACTACACTGCTGAAGATATCGCATCAATTGCTAAGGATGCTAAGGTACGACACTTACTGCATAGTACCATTAATAATGTAATGTCAAACAGGGTAATAAACTGCAAGACTGCAAAGGAAATATGGGATGCCTTGGAAACAAGATGTCAGGGAACTGATACGATTAAGAAGAACCGGAAGACAATACTCACTCAAGAGTATGAACACTTTGACTCAAAGGCTAATGAGTCATTGACTGATTTATATGATAGATTTGTCAAACTCTTGAATGATTTGTCACTGGTTGATAAGGAGTATGATCTTGAAGATTCAAACCTTAAATTCATGTTGGCTCTTCCTGAAAGCTGGGATTTGAAGGCAACAATAATAAGAGACAACTATAATCTTGATGAAACAACTCTTGATGAAATTTATGGGATGCTCAAGACTCATGAACTTGAGATGGAACAAAGAAGCAAGAGGAAAGGAGGAAAGTCTAGGACAGTTGCTCTTAAGGCTGAAGAAGAATCCCCCAAGGCACCCACCTCAAGGAAAGGCAAGGGTAAAGCGCTCTTCACAAAATCTGATACCGAGTCATCAAGTTCTGATAGTGATGATGACTCAGAATCTGAAAGCTTGCCTGAGACGGATTCTGATGAAGAGATGATGAAGCTGTGTGCCCTTATGGTGAAAGGAATCACAAAGATTGCATATAGGAAGTTCAGGAAGGGAAAGAAGTTTTCCAGGAAAGGTGCAAGTTCTGATAAGAAAAATTTTAGAAAATCTGAGGGCAAAGGAGGAAAGTCTGACAGAGGAGATTATAAAAATATCAAATGCTACAACTGTGGTGAGAAGGGCCACATATCTCCTGATTGCAAGAAAGTGAAGAGTGACAAAGTCAAGGCTCTTGTCACAAAGAACAAAAGCTGGACAGACACCTCAGATTCTGAAAGTGAGGGGAATTATGCCTTGATGGCAAATGCTGATATGGCAAGTACTGAAAGCAGTTCTGAAGCTGCTGAGTTAAAGGTACCTCAAACTACTTATGCCTTTCATACTGATGATATTAATGAGTTGAGAAGATATTTTAAAACCATATTCATTAGCTATAGAGATCAAACTTTAACATGTGAAAGATTAACTTCTGAAAATCTTGCTCGTAAAAAGAGGAATGATTATTTAGAAAAAGAGTTAGTCATGTTCCATCAAACTCAGAAAGATAGAGATGATGCTTTCTATGTTAGGGATGAATTACTTAAAATGAATGAATCTCTAAAAACTGAGTTAGAAAGAGAGATTATCAGGACTTGGACTAACTCTGGCAGAACAACTTAGAATTTGTTATGTAGTGAAAACTGGAAAGAGGGCTTAGGTTATGGAGATGATAAGAATGATAAAGGAACTGTAGAAATTAAGCCTATAGTTGTTAATCAAAAATCTAAGTTAAAGCCTGTTAAGTTTGTAGCTGTAAAGTCTGATAATGAAAAATCAGAAGTTAAAGAGGAATTAACTTCTGACAAACTAAAACAGGAAAAAACAACTGAAGTAAACGTAGGCTTAATGACAAAGAAGCAGCTTAAGCATAAGCTGAAAGAAGTTAAGAATGCAAACAAGGTAAAATCACCTAGGAAAAATAGGAATGGAAAGGAAGGTGTCAATAAAAGCAATGATTATAAGCCTGTTCCTGATGCTCCTAGAAAAACATGTCATAATTGTGGAAGTTCTAACCATCTGGCTTCTTTTTGCAGGAAGAATAAGAACATAAACTCCTTACCTTCAAAGTCAGGAGTTAAGAGTCAGTCTGTTAGATATAAGCCACAAAATCCTTGTTTTCATTGTGGTAGTTTATGGAATTCCATTTATACTTGTAAGGAATATCATAGTTTGTACTATGATTATTATCAAATAAAACCTTCTTTAAAGAAAGTTAGCATTGTTCCTTCTAGTGTAAGTTCTAATTCAAAGTCTGATAGTGTAAATTCTGGTAAGAAAAATGTTAACATAAACTTTGGATGCTAAATCCGCTGCAAATGTTAACAAACTTAATAAGGCCAAAGGATCCAAGCAAGTCTAGGTCCTTAAAACTAATCATTAGTGGTCTCTGTGATTGCAGGGCAACAGGAAAAACATCATAGTTCTAGACAGTAGATGTTCAGGACATATGACTGGAAATAAAGCCCTTCTATCAGACTTTGTGGAGAAGGCTGGCCCAAGTGTTTTTTATGGAGATGGCAACATTGGAAGAACGTTGGGATATGGAAATATCAATCTTGGGAATGTCATAAATAAAGAAGTAGCTCTGGTCTCAGGACTTAAACACAATCTGCTGAGTGTTAGTCAAATCTGTGACAGAGGTTATCATGTGGATTTCTTTGAAGAACAATGTGAAGTTATTAGTAAATCTACAGGCAAAGCTGTTCTGAAAGGATACAGGAATGGTAACATCTATGAAGCCAAGCTTTCAACAAGTACTGATGGTTCTGCAATCTGTCTGATGAGTAGAGCATCAATTGAAGAAAGCTGGAATTGGCACAAGTAACTCTCTCATTTAAATTCAATAATATAAATGAACTAGTCAAGACAAATCTTGTGAGAGGACTACCAAAGTCAGTATTTGCTCCTGATGGCCTTTGTGATTCTTGTCAGAAGGCTAAACAAAGGAAATCCTCATTCAAGAGCAAGACTGGATCATCAATTCTTGAGCCTTATCACCTACTTCATGTTGATCTATTTGGTCCAGTAAATGTCATGTCTATTGCAAAGAAGAAATATGATATGGTCATAGTGGATGAGTTCACCAGATACACATGGGTGTATTTCTTGCACACAAAAAGTAAAACTGCATCTATCTTGATTGGTCATGTCAGGCAACTGGATAAATTGGTCAAAGATTCTGTGAAGATAATAAGAAGTGATAATGGTACTGAGTTCAAGAATTTGATAATGGAAGAGTTCTGCAAAAACCGTGGAATCAAGCAGGAATTTTCTGCTCCTGGAACTCCACAGCAAAATGGTGTTGTTGAAAGAAAGAATAGAACTCTCATTGAAGCTGCACGTACAATGCTTGATAAAGCAAAGCTTCCAACCTATTTCTGGGATGAAGCTGTGCAGACTGCTTGTTTTACTCAGAATGCAACACTCATTAACAAGAAAGGAAAGACACCATATGAGATGGTGAAGAAAAAGAAGCCAAATCTGAAGTATTTTCATGTATTTGGATGCAAATGTTTTGTTCTTAAGACTCACCCTGAACGGCTATCCAAATTTGATCTAAAAGCTGATGAAGGAATCTTTGTTGGATATCCACTTTCCAAAAAAGCCTTCAGAATCTATAACTTGAGAACAAGAGTGGTCATGGAATATAACAATGTCTCTTTTGATGATAAGAAGATTACTGGACTTGAAGATTTCAATGATCATGATCAGCTGAGATTTGAAAATGAAGACTTAAATTCTGATACTGAAAATCCTGACAGTCTAAATCCTGATACTGCAAACTCTGATGGATTAAACTCTGATGTTATTGAAACTGTGGTGACTACGCCAAAGGAAGATGCACCTATGCAGGGGGAGCATACTCAAGATACAACCACATCTCAAGAAGCATCAGAACATACAACTGGCTCTTCAAGTTCTGATTCATCAAGTTCTGATAGTTCTGAAAATTTAAATTCTGAAGGATCCAACTCAGAGAGCATAGTTTCAGGGGGAGCATCAGAAAATGTTGATGAAGATAGCATGGATCATGGGGGAGCATCCAGCTCTAGAGAAAACCTTCCATCTACAAGGAAGTGGACTAAATCACATACACCTGACTTAATTATTGGAAATCCTGATGCAGGTGTCAGAACTAGAATAGCTACTTCGAGTGAATGTCTTTACAATTCTTTTCTTTCTCAGACTGAACCAAAGAAAGTGGAAGAAGCTCTTCAAGATGCTGATTAGGTGCAAGCAATGCAGGAAGAGTTAAATGAATTTGAAAGAAACAAAGTCTGGACCCTAGTTCCAAGACCAAAGAACAGATCTGTTGTTGGTACAAAGTGGGTATTCAGAAACAAAACTGATAGTGATGGCATAATTATAAGAAATAAGGCAAGGTTGGTTGCAAAAGGATATTCTCAAAATGAGGGAATTGATTATGATGAAACATTTGCACCAGTTGCTAGATTGGAAGCCATAAGGATATTTTTGGCTTATGCTGCTCACAAAAAGTTTACTGTCTTTCAAATGGGTGTGAAAAGTGTTTTTCTCAATAGAGAATTGGAGGAGGAAGTATATGTTGAACAACCTCCAGGCTTTGTAGATCCCAAATATCCTAATCATGTCTACAGGCTTGATAAGACACTTTATGGACTTAAGCAAGCTCCAAGAGCATGGTATGAGACTTTAGCTTAATTTCTTCTAGAAAGTGGATTTAACAGAGGAACAATAGACAAAACACTATTCTACCTCAACCATGGAAAGGACTTACTTCTGGTTCTGATATATGTTGATAAAATCATCTTTGGTTCTACAAATGACAGACTTTGCAAGAAGTTTGCTAAACTTATATAGTCAAGATATCAAATGAGTATGATGGGGAAACTTAGCTATTTTCTAAGCCTTCAAGTCAAGCAGAATGAATAAGGCACTTTTATTTGTCAAACCAAGTACACCAGAAATTTGCTGAAGAAATTTAGAATGCAAGATTGTTCAAGTGCATCCACTCCCATGGCCACTGCAACAAAACTGGATAAGGATACTGGTAAATCAGTAGATATTACTGATTACAGAGGTATGATTGGCTCTCTACTCTATCTAACTGCTAGTAGACCTGATATCATGTATGCTACCTGTCTTTGTGCAAGATTTTAAGCAGATCCAAGAAAACCTCACTTAACAGCTGTGAAAAGAATTTTCAAGTATCTTAAGGGAATAGCTGATCTGGGACTGTGGTATCCCAGAGAATCAGATTTTAAACTAATAGGTTACTCAGTTGCAGATTTTGCAGGTTGCAAAATTGACAGGAAAAGCACAAGTGGAAGCTGCCAATTTCTTGGAGGCAGATTGGTTTCTTGGTTTAGCAAGAAACAAAAGTCAATTTCCACATCAACTGTAGAAGCAGAATATATTGTTGCAGGAAGCTGTTGTGCACGGATTATTTGGATGAAGAATCAGTTACTGGATTATGGGTTAACATATTTTAAAATCCCTATTTACTGTGATAATCAAAGTGCTATTTCTATGACAGGTAATCCAGTTCAACACTCAATGATAAAGCACATCAGCATTAGGTACCAATTCATAAGGGAACATGTGGATGAAGGTACAGTGGAATTGCACTTTGTTCCAACAGATCAACAACTAGCAGATATCTTCACAAAACCACTGTGTGAAGCTACTTTTACAAGATTGGTAAATGAACTTGGAATGGTTTTAGGTTCTTTCTCTAAATCTACTTAGCTTTTATTCTGATGCATCAGACTTTATGATCAGTATTTACAGAAATTACTCTCTTTGTGTATTCTGTGCTTAGTTGAAAATTGCTTAAGTACTGATTGTTGTTTGATGTGAATTTCTAAACTCTGATAGTGAACTGACTATTTCTGTGACTATTCAATCCAATGAGGATAACTGTGCTAGATGCTGACCTAGTAGTCTTTAACATACTAGAGATCCCATGTTAGAAGTAATTATTTATGTGGAAATCTATTGACACAAGCAAATTCTGATATTGAGCTTAGTCACGTTTACTTTGTCTATCTTATTACTAAGTCAAAAACTAGAATAATGCTTCTCATATGTTAAGTTCTGATGTTAGTAAATCTGATGGATGTACTAAGTGCTGATAAACCTCACTCATCAAAAGAAAAAGTAAAAGAAAAGGGAATAAAAATCAGGTACTCCTTTGAGATCTAGATTAAAATGTGGAAGGGACGACCCAAGTGCATTGCTGGTATTAAGTAATATGCATCAGAAAAGCAAATAATTATTTTTCTTGGTGATTTTTCACATTCTATGATTACTGGAGAAATACTCTGATAATAGCATAAATTCTGATAAGCAGTCGTTACACTGAGAAGCCACTGTAAAATGGAATTTCAAAAGATGCATAAAATAAGCACAAAACAGTTGAGGTGGACTCGTGCATGAACTCATTCAAAAGTAAACTTCAGAATAATGACAGATTTTTAGTAAAGTTCTTAGTTATGCCTTATTTCTAAGATGTACTGAAGTGAATCAGACTTTACTCTTTGTCTGATATTTTGCTTAATGCACACACTTACACTCCATATGATGATGAAAATTACTGTGGCGTTCAATGTTGTTTTAAATGAACAGTTTATGTGTCAGATTGCATAAATTCTGAGGACAAGTTCTGATGGAAGTTCTGATAAATAAGTTCTGAAGAACCGAAATCAGAATTTGTGTGAAGAATCACAGAGATAGGCATTCATTTTTCGAGTTAAGAAATCATGTTCTGATGACTGTTAAGTTCTGATATAAGTCTAAGTGCTGATATTAAATTCTGATCCTCTATTTGACTTATTTATGGTTAAAATCTGAAACAGTCTTATTTTAAATCAGAATATGTACGGGTGAGATATTAACAGTCAATACAATTAGGGTTAGTGGAACACGTACATACACAGTAATATTTACTTGTTTCTTGTGCGCATTAAACCCTGTTTTACACTTCCAATGACTGTTTTTCTTCTTCCCAGTCTAGGGAGACGAGGTAGAATTATTTCTACCTGTCAGCATTAAATTTCCTTGCGTTTCCTGGCATTATATTGCCTATATAAACCAACACCTCAAATCAGCCTACACATCATTTCTTTTCTCACATACTCACTCTCTTTTCCTTCATACCAACACAATCATAGTCAACTACAATATGTTTTTAAACTATGAGACCTTCAACATGGAGTTGAGCTGTGAGGACTGGCAGCAGGAATGGCACGTAATCATCATTCCTGATAAGATTTGGGACTCGGTTCTCCAAGAGGTTCTCACACACCTCCTGTTCTTTTACATGGACTACCATCGCCATCTGGAGCGATTGAAAGAAGAAAGGCTGGAAGCTCTCCGCCAACAAGAGCGAATCATTCGACTCGCTATTCTTTTTGTAGAAAGTCAGAAGAAGAAATAATTTGTTTTCTTCTTCCTGTTTTTCTTCATCGTCAGCTTTGTCCGGCTTCTTAGCCAAGGACAAAAGCTGTTGATGTTGGAGTTTGTAGCTTAGGACAGTCTTGTAATGTTTTGATGTAAATTTCAATTTCATGAATGTATTCTCTTAATATATTAATGGAATTTTATATTTTTGCAAGATTTTGTCTCTGAGATGTTTTAAATTCTGCTGCATTTTTAAATCCTGATATATCCATATTCTGATGACCATCTTAATTACTGATATAATTTAAGTTCTGATTTTAAAATATCAGTACTTGTTTACTTGATTTTTTTTTGGTCATTCTCACACTTGAATATTTTTACAGAATATTGGTTTTGCAGTGAAAATGATTAAATAAGTGGGAACAGTTTAAATTTTGAATTAAAACTGACTTACCTCAATTAATGGGATTACTTGGTAAGTGGAACGGTTTTTCCTTGAAAAACTGCATGTGATAAGTAATGATTATTGTTTTCCCGTGCCCATTAACTATTCATTATTGCTGCATGTCTGACAGGTATCCTACGGTTATTTTTTTTAACCATGTATAAGTAAGAGAGAGAGAAGATCATACAATCTTTTATTTACTTTTATACTTTATCTCTCTTTCTTTACTTTTACTCTCTCTCATCTCCTGACGTTGGTTTTCATACAGACATTTTATCAAATACCTTACAGGCAACCTTAATTCTCAATTTTTTTTCTCATGGCACCTAAGGATTTGATTATAGATGGAGCCAAATTCGTTCCCAACAACTATGTTGTAATCCTAAATCATGATGAAGCTCCATCTGAGTTGCACTTTGTGTAAGATCTTCTGGCACACAGTGAAATTGGGTATGCATTGACCCATCCTCAAGTCATTTCCAGCCAACAAGTTCTGACGTTTTGGCGGACTGGGCATTTTGATAATGGTGGTGCTATGGGTACTCCCAGCATTGTTTTTGAAGTCAATGATGTTGAACATGTGGTAACTCCTGGAACAGTTCGTAAAGCTCTACATTTACCAGAAGGCTGCATTTTCTCAACACCAGAGGAACTAGTTCTATAGCAGCTCATGGCCAATTTGGGGTATGAGAAGAGTTTGGCTAAGCTTGGACAGTTGAAACGAGCACATATCAGAAATGAATGGAGCTTTTTCTTCGACTGCATCACTAAAGCCTTCGGGAATAAGTGTTCCAACTTTGATGCCATTCCAATAATGAGTCAGCACATCGGGTATGCTATTATTAACCAAACTCATTTTGATTTTGCAAGTGCTGTGCTAGGCTTTATTGGGGATAGGATGGCAGAGGATAGAAATGTAGTTTACTTTGCTAGATTCTGTCAGCTTATATATACCTTTTGTTGTGCTGATGACCCTCAACTAGCCAGTTCTTTATTTCCACCTTTTAAACTTGCAAAACGGGCTTTTAATGACTTGGTAAATGTTGACCTTAAGAAAATGGTGGTTAGACCTTTACAGATTCCTCAGTCTGTAAAACAGATCCTGGTAAATGTTGATCCTCAAACCTATAGATCTGTTTATCCTGATGTACAACCTACCACCACATCCCAAATACCACAACAACCATCAGAACATACCACTCATACATCTATACCTCAATCTTCTATCAGAATACATCTCAAACCTTCACAGATAGCTCAACCTTCATCATCAGCACTTACTGTGAAGCCTTCATCTTCCAAGCCTAAGAGGACAAAGACTGTCCCTCAGACACCACAGAAGAGAAGGAGGATTGTTCTGAGAGATGAGTCTGATAGTGAGGAACAGGTTTCTGCATCAGAACCTGTTGTTAAAGAAGCTGAGAAGGTCCCTTCTCAGAAGGATTCTGGAATTGGGTGATCTAAGCTTCTTAAAAGGCTTAGAAGAATGACTTATGCTGAACCTCCCAAGGAATCCCCACCTTCAAAGAGATATAAGAAACATAGAGCTAAAAGGCCAGCTTCAGATGATGAGGAAGCATCAGCTAAGGAAGGAGATCAGGAATCTCTGATCTCAAAAGAACCAGACTTTGCCGAAGCTGCTGCATCTCCCTCTCCATTATCCCAACTCACGAAGCTGCTGCTACAGACAATGCAAACACACCATCTGTGTCTCCTGTATATGAAACTGTATCTCCTGTAGACCCAGGCATAAGTGCTGAAATTGATATTCAGAACCTGGCTGTGCCTGAGGTTCTCTACTTAGAAGCTCCAACAGCAATTAATCCATCAACAACACATTTTACTGATGCTACTCAAACTCCAGAATTGTCTACAACACCTTCTCTGCATCTAGATGTTGATGATCAGAATATAGGTGAGCATCAGGATATGGCTGTTGATCAGAACTTGGAAACAGATCAGCACTTAGAGGATGATGCTGAAGCCTCAATTGCTTCTCATACTGTTATTTTATCAGAAGATGCTGATTCTGTCAGTTCTGATGCTTCAAATGCTTATACTACTGGTGATGCTGCTATTAATGCAGATGCTGATGAAGCTGGTCCTTCAGGACATGCACCTCAACAAACTGTTCATAAATCTGAACTAGTTAAGAAGTTTGTTACAAGAGCAGCACCAGTACCTTGGAGTGGAACTCCTAGAGGACAGGAGTGGAATAAGGAATGGAACTCAGTTACCTTTGTTCCATCTGAAAAGATTCTTGCTGAGCACTTGGCAAAAGCTGATGAAATGTTAATTAATGATGATTTCAAGACACAGCTTCGAGTCACTGCATTGAGTACTAGACATCTTCAAGGTCTCCATTCAACAACTCATGCAGAGTTACATAAAATTCAGGAAGAATTGCTCAAGCAAGAAATGACTCAGAAAATTGATAAGAAAAAATTCTTCCAACCTACCTTTGACAGAGTTGCTCACATTGAGAAGACCCAGGAGAAGCAACAGTCTCAGATTGATGATATTTTGAAAAATCAAGCTTCTCAGCAATCTCAACTCGATGAAATCCAAGCCTCAGTGGAATTACTTGTCTCTCTTCTCTTACCTGCTGATGCCAAAAAGGGGGAGAAAGTAATTAAGTCCAAATGCAAAACTATTAAAATACTGAAGGGGAAGGATGATGAAAAAGATGACCAGGGAAACTCTTGAATGGGTGGTGGTCATGGTCAAGGTAGAAGTTTCTCATCAAGAAGAGCTGAAATTACAAGTCACAGGATAAGTTATGATGCTGGAAAAAGAATTACTTCTGCTACTGGTAAAAGGATAAGTTCTGATGAACTTTTGGATCTTGATGAAGAAATATCAAGACAGCTATTTCTGAAAGAAAATCCAGGAATTGACTTTGAGAGTCTGATGGAAGAAGAAGCTAGACTTAAGTCAGAAAAAGTCAAATCTAAATCTGAAGCTTCTGTTGGTAAAAAGAAACTTCCAAAGGCCAAAGGCATTGTGATAAAAGAAAGAACAAATCCTGAAGTAACCAAGGCTAAATCACAATTACAGATAGATCCAAGGTCCAAGGGCAAAGAGAAAGTTGGTGAACCTATCAAGGTTTATGTGCCTCCTGTGGATGAAGAAATTACTGTTGAAGATGTTGATCTTGCTCTGACTTCAAGAAAAATGTCTAAGACAACCTCTGATATGGCTCAAGTTGTTCTGAGTCAAGATATAGTTAGTTCTGATATCTCAAAGAAGCAAGTAACCTCTGACATAGCTCAAGTTAACTTGATATCAGAAGATAAATCAAAGGAAACCTCTGACATTGCTCATGTTAAACCTTCAAAGTTACTCCTACCAGGATTCACCAAAGCCAAACAGACTCAACCTTTGAAGACTGCTGTAAGTGGTTTTGAAGCAAGAGTTGTTACTGGAAAGGAAGCAAGAGATAAATCTGGATTGGGTAGTGCTGATGAAAGAAGAATACAGAACACAACCAATGATCCAACTTCCTTAAGTGAACCAGGTATTGGAGCAACTCCTGAAAGATTGAATCAACTAGAATCTGTATAGATGGTTTACCATACCTACTTGAAAGAACACATCTTGTTATACTTCATGACAGATGGTAGGGTTTATCATATAAGGGAAAATGCCATTCCACTGAAGTATTTTGAAGAATTGGAACATGTATTATTCTTACTTCAAGTGAATGACAAAATAACAGAAAGTGCTGCAAACTATTTAAAGAGTCAAATTCAGAGACAGAAAAGGCTTTATTCTGTAAAGTCTGACAACACATATCTTCCAAAGTACAGAGATCACAAGGGTGATATTGTTGAGATGAAGCCTAACTCTGCTAAGATTATAACTACCTTTCTGGGTTACAAGGCTGTGGAATTCAATCTTGAGTCTGACAAGGCATATTTGATCAGACTGGATCAGGACATAAGGAAAGCTAAAATTAATGATCTCAGGGCTGCAATCTTTCAAACTGGTGAAGATTCTGCAGAACTTAAAGATGCTAAAAGGAGGATGATTGATAAACTCAGATATGCTGAGAGATGTTTGTTAAAGAACTATCTCAGAACAACTCCTGATATCAGAGAGATCAGAAAGTGAATCCAAGTCAAGATCTACAACTGCTCAAATTCTGATATGAATACAGACTGAAGTTGTTATCAAAAGTTAAAGTTGGTAAAGCTTTAAGGACTATAAGTTGTAGTTATCTAGTCAAATTCTCATGCATTTGTACTTAATGTTTTTAACATCATCAAATATCTGTTAACTTGTATATTATGCTAATTTACAAGTTGGGGGAGATTGTTAGATATATTTGATAATGTCATGTCTAATATGATTTATGTTTAGTTTTCAGATCTTACTTAGACAGGACAAATCAGTACTTAACTGAAATCAGCACTTATACTGAAGTCAGAACTTAAGTCATCAGTACTTAAGGTTCAGGAGATATTTATCAGAAGATAATATCAGGACTTAAAGGAAACGTTCAGATAAGGAAGCGGCTGATTGAAAGGAAAAGAAGATCAAGACACACGTAAGAAGAGATATGCATGAAGAAGGAATTCTATGAAGAATAGAATACTTGGAAGAAAAGATATCTGATTGATATATTTTAGGAAGCAGAATTATATTCCATATCAATTAGCGATTATCTTGTAACTGTGTAGTATATAAACACAGACATAGGGTTTACACTATAAGTGTTATCATTATCCAGAAGATTATTAATTGTAACCCTAGCAGCTCTCGTGATATTTGTTCATCACTGATAGAGGACAGTTCCATACTGTAACAGAATTTATTGCTTTGAATAAAGTCTATTTTCTGTTACTTGTGTTATTAGAATTCGATTTGATTGTGCTGTACACTATATTCACCCCCCCTCTAGAGTGTGTGTGACCTAACAAAAGAAGAAGAAAACAAAAAAGGAAGAAAAATCTTGGAAAAAAAATAAGAATAAAAGGAATTTCCTTAAAATATTTCCTAAAAATAAAAATATTTTCAGAAAATAGGGGAAAATCCAGAAAATTAAAGAAAAATCCCAGAATTAAGGGAAAAATACAGAAAATTAAGGAAAAATCCCAGAATTAAGGGAAAAATTCCTGAAAATTAAGCAAAAATCCCAGAATTAAGGGAAATATTCCTGGAAATTAAGTTAATTCCTAAATAAAAGGGATTAAATTAAATCATTGTAAATGTGTAGGTCGCTCCACACTTTACGCAAAACGATACCCTGCAAGGGAATGAATGAACTTAACTTCTGCGAAACCTATTCACTGTTTCCCAGAAGTTGGGGGGAAAATAATAGGGAAAAAATAAATCATGATTACATAGTTAATAATGTATTAATTACACATGATTTGGGTTGCAAGGCCCAATAAGAAGATGTATGATATTCAAACCAAAAAGGTTAACACATTGATCAGGCCTGATGGACCAAATCAGGCCTGATGGAACAAAGAAGCCCCAAAACCCTAAATATTAATTAATTTCATAATTAATTAATACGGGATAAAAACAGCTATTAAGATAAGTCCTAGTGGGGATAAAAATCCTTGTGGATTGGCCTCCAAGGAACCTCAGGGGATAAGGAATCCGCTTCCTACTTCCCAGGACTCCAAAGTCCATTATAATTCAGAGACTTGACCATCAAGTCTCCTATACCAAGTCCAATTCAAGGACTCCCAACATCTATATAAAGGGTCTTACCCCAGAAATTAGAACTACGTTTTTTTGACTTGATTATTGGCAATCAGCAAGGTACGTAGGCATCTTGTTAAGGCAGATTGAGTCACGAAACACAAGAGCAGTCAAATCGAGCCTCGAAGCTCACGTTTCTTAGTAATAAATACATCAATCATATACCTTAGTTTTTAATCCATAACACTCTCTATCTCTCTCTCTTTTCTCTTGGTACAACCCTCTTCTTCCATTAATAACACTCTCTATCACTCTCTATCTATGTGTTTGTGTGCGATATTGAGCCAAGAACCATAGTTTATGTTCTCCTTGCAATTTTCGACTCTGATCTTCTTAATTTTTGATGAATAGTTGTTGCATGTGAGAGTTGCTGGGGTTTGATAGTAGAATTAGAGGTTTTTATGGTTGGAAACCCCCGAATGGGGGCACCACCGTGAAACCACCGCCACCGGTGATGAACTCCGGTGAACCGGTAGTGAGTTATGATGTACGAACTGAACTCTAAATTAAAAGATGTGATTTTCAAAAGTTCATGTGTCATTTTATTAAAAACCGAATGGGTTTTTGTTTTTAAAACTAAATAATTTGTTTTTGGTTAATGAAAGAGAATTATAGATGATTGTTTTAGGAATTGTTGATGGAATAGATTGAATTATGGGTTATAAGTTTGAATTAGTACATGCATGTTGTAATCTTCGGTATTTTCAAATGATCTTGAATTGGTTTAAGGTTGATAAGTTGATTTGGTTGATTGAAAATGATTTTTAGTATGAATGATAGCATTAGACTAGTTGCATATGATTTTGGATAGTTTTGTGCTATGTTGGGTTCGAAATTTTGTGAATTAAAAGGAAAAGAATGGTTGTTTGCTTAGGTTGATTATGGTTTAAGTATATAAAGAATCCTTTGATTTGGTTGGATGGTTTAATTTGAATTATAGGAATTAAAAAAGAAGGATTATGTTGTTTGATTCTAAGATAGTATAAATGGTCGATAAGGCTATAGTATAAAGTTATAAGTATAGTATATCGCCTTATGTGTTATGTGAGTATATTTGTAATTATACTCGTAAGTTTGAAGTAAGCGTTAGAATGAATTGGGTTAATTGTTAAACGTTCCGGGAACGTCGAGCGAGAATCTAATAAGGGTTTTGATTTTGGATTGTAGATTTGGAGCGTGAAGGCATTCAGGCTAGAAAAGGGAAATGTGGTATAAGTGGTAGTAGTTCAACCCTTTTAAAGAAGGAAAGCGAATTCAGGCAAGTAACTCTGCCTACTTATATAAATGGTTTATTGTTAGTCCCTTAACAATGCAACAAGAATTACAGAGGGGGAGTTGAATGGAATTCTTAAACTTTTTCACAAATAAAATTGTTCTAACTTAAATATATATATCAGTGTGAATTGATTTGCAGGGTGCGGAATAATAACTTGAAATGAATCAAAACACAAGTAATTAAAAACACAAGTCTTTAAAAACTTTTTGGTGGATTTGAATGTATCCACCAGAGATATATAATATATCAAGAGAACTCTGTGTAGCAATTAGCTCACAGCTGCTTACAAATTGTCAACAACTAAGATTATAGAGAAATGCTAAAAATACAGCTTACAGATTTTACTCTCTTCGTTGCTTAGTTAGTTGTTCTATTTGCTACTTCTTGGTATATATATCACCAAGATTACAAAGCAATAAGACAAGATAATAAAACAAAAACTATCAAGTCTAATACTATGCTACTTCATTACTCTATTCCAACATCTTTGAATATCTTCATAATAGCATGGAAATGGAAATGCTTCTTTGTTCTCTAAAACCCAGTTGAATAGGCTTCCACATTCCATTTGTAGACACTCGACGCATGTGATTGTGTTGTCACTGTCAACAGATGTTTGAATTCTTTATCCGTCGGGTTCATGATCATCCGTCGTGTTCATGATCATCCGTTGGGTTGTCTTGTTGATCATCCGTCGAATGGCATTGTTGTTTATCCGTCGGGTAGCAATCTGGCACTTGACTTCATTTTATTTATGCAAAATTACAAGATATCATCTATGTACAAGTAATCAACCTATTCTGCATATCTAGTTAAAGTCAACATGACTTGACTTCTACTACAGAATCTAAACAATATGTATGCAGAAATGAGCTACAGACTTATTGTTACATAAGCTACTCACTCGATGGATAATAAATCATCATCCGTCGGGACTATATTGAGTTATCCGTCGGGAATATAATCCTTATCCGTCGAGTGCTACATTTTTCACTAAGTAAATCTCCCCCAATTTATGTCTACTGGAATTGTAGCCATAAATAAAGAGAAACTTGATGATAACAAAACACCCTAAAAATACAACTTTGAAAGTTAGTAGATAAAACTGTAAAGTGCATCATTTAACAAAATGTACAAAGTTTAGCTCATAGTCGTTTTCAAGGTGCTCCTCTAGCCTGAGCAGATTTATCTAGTTCCTTGAAGGTCTGGATCTCTTTCCAAGCTTTCTGTTGTTTTCTTTTATATGATTTTGGAGCTGTCTGTGGAATTCCAGTTCATCAGATTCTGAGAGATTTAGCTTTTCTTGCATCTCCAAGAGAGTCTCATTATTAGAGATGCTCAATTGGTCTTCTAATCTGAAAAATCTTCTAACTCCTTTGTCATCTATGAACTCCATCAGCCAGTAGGGCCTTAGATGCACTCTTTTCCCTGTGTAAGGAATAATTAGAGTCTTTTGGGAGTGCATCTTTAGCTCTAATACTCCTCAGTTCTTCAATCTTCTTTAGAACCAGTCTTCTTACAGTTACATTGAACCCAAAGTTCTTCTTGAAAGATGAATAAACCATTATCAGTACAGCTTGGCTTTCTTGAAGGATCCTGTGAAGTGGCCATTGAATCTTCTTTCCTCCCTTGTACTTGAAAACTAACCTTTCAGGTAGATTTCGGTATGCATCAATCCCTCTCACTTCTCCTAGTTCATCTAGATAGAGATTTAGATCAGAGAATTCCTTGATGTCACACAAGTACATGTAATCTCCCTTGTTGACTTTAGATTGAGCTTTGACTAGAGATTTGGATTTGAGAGGTGACAACTTCACTTTCTTGACTGCTCTTGACTTTGTTCTCTTTGGCTTGTTAAGGATTGGCAGATTGAAGTCAGGAATTGGTAGGCTCTCCCAGTCTATTGGTTCATCCTTAGGCACAATAGGTTCACCATGAATGTTCATGTAAGGATCCACCACCTTGATGTCTTCGAATACCACAGAGGGTTTTGATGCTTGAGTTGTAGTTGGAGTGGATTCCTTGGGAAACTGATCCTCCAATTCCTTACCAACAAAGTGCAATTTCCTTTTGGTTCTTTTGGCCAATTCCTTGTATCTCTGAGATTTCTTCTGTTGTGATTCAACTTGCTTCTTTGGATCTTGAGATTCAGTGATTTCGGATGGCTGAGCAGGAATCTGTTGTGTTGGTTTCACACCTTGTAGCTTGGCCAAGATAGCAGCTTGCTCTTTCTTTTGCTTAGCCTTTTTGGCATTTAGAATAGCTTGCTTCTTTTCCTGATTCAATCATGCCTTTTCTTCTCTCTTTGCTTGAGCAAATTGAGGATGTCCAGCCACCACACAAATTTCTTTCCCATTCCTGAAAACTTTAGCAATTCTCCTTTTTAAGGCCGAATCGGCTGGATCCTTGTAGAATGCAATTGATCTTGACAGAAGCTTCTTCTCATCAGGCTTAGGTGTCTCATATATTGTATCCAAAGGGTTCTTTAATGATTATTTTGGATAGTTCACCCTTGGCTTCAGAATAATTTCATCCTTTGGAGATTTAATGCAGGATGGCTGTCCTCTTTCAAGATAGTTCATGCTCATTTCATTCATAGAGATCTGCTTGACTTGAGAGTGATGAATGGCTGACCTTACTGGCTTCTTTACTAGCCCAAACTTCTTTTGTATGTCCTCGTTAATTTTCTCCCAGTTGATTGGCTTCAACTGCTCCTTTTCAGCTTCTCTTAAATTGGCTGCTGCTTCATTGATCAGATCAATACTGTCTGTTACTGGTGGCTTGGTGAAAGCAATTATAGGCATAATTACTTTACTGATTTGAATTTGAAGAATCTCCCCCTCACTTGGTCCTTTCTCCCCTTTTTGTTATCATCAAGTTGAGTAGAGGAGGAGGTTTGTGCAGCCACCAGTTTCTGAAGCAAGTCTGTTTGTTGAGCTTGATGAAGATGAATGGCTGTTAGAGATGCTTCCATAGCTGTAATTCTTGTATCTAAGGCATCTATCTTTGTGGCAAGATCAGAATTTTTCCTGAGTTGTCTCTTGATGTCAAGCATTATAGTTTCTGGAAGCTTAGAGTCCATCTTGTCAGAAATAGCCTTTTTCATCTCATCAATATCACCCTTGATGGTGTTGACATCTCTAGCATGTTGGAAGCCTTGAATCTGTTGTAGTTGCAGAGAAGCAAGATGTTCTTGAAGGAGCTTCTTGGTGTTGGCATTTGTAGTGGTTTGAAGTGCAGAATTTGTCTGATTTATGAATTGGATCAGGGTTGTCTTGAAGTAGTGTTCATCACAATATTTAGAAAATGCCCATGATGGCATGTCTGATCTTGAACTGGAACCTACTTCTCCACCCATGTCCAATGGCTCTTCTTCACTATCTCCACCTTCATCTCCAAAGAAATCTGCTGAACCACCGGTCTCATAATCAACATCACCAGCTGTAGAGGGCAAAGTTGTGATGGCATCATTAGCTCTTAGCATTGACTGAGTGGTATGCACCAAATTGAGCATCTTTTCTGCATTGTCATTGCCCTGTTCAGCTAGAAGTTGATAAGCTGGAATAGGGTGACTAAATGCCTCAGCATCAAGGGAGGTGGAATCTATAACAACTTGAGATTGCTGAGATAGTCCCTCCTTGTCTGCATCCTAGACTTTCATTAACTCACTAGCAATGACATCCATCATTATAGCTCATGTACCTGCATTTCTCTCTTATTCTCTCTTTTGTTGCATCAGGGTCTCACCCTGGCTTCCCACCCTCACACCCTCACCTTCACCATCCAAGGTGGGACTCCTCTCACTCTCTTTTGCCAATCCTGAAAAAATGGATTCCATATTTTCACTCTTTTTCTCTCCTTTTTCCTAGGAGCAACCCAGACACTCACTCATAACACCCTCTTCCCTCAATCCTAAGAGTGATTGTACAACCACAAAGTCTTCTGCACTAGAGATAATAGATGAAATTTGAACTTGTGCAGAGACACCCGACGGATGAGGAATATCCATCGGGTTAGCAGTTTGACTATCCGACGGATAAATGTTGTTAAGCTTATCCGTTAACAGCATTTATCCGTCGAGATACAATCACTACTCGACGGATGAGCAATATCCATCGAGAGAGTAGAAATGAATGAACTTGGAATTGAAACTATTGTGGACTCTGTGCTGATTGATGAGATTTTGGGCACAGATGTTTCAACAGTTCCTGAAAGAATTGGCAAGTGAGCCAACAAATCATCCAAAAGATGATGCTCACTTGCAATAGATTTTGGCTTCCCCAACAAAGTTAGAGAAGGGGAATCAGGAATTGATGTGTTGATCATGTCCATATCCAGAGAGTTTGTGGGAGAGTTTGGTGTTTGAGGTGCTTCTATAACTAATGATTTTGGCTGTGACTCCACAGTTATTGGAGCCACATCAAGCTGAATTTGTGAAGGTGCAGTGACTCTATCTTTAGCACCAGTTTGCACAGTGTGTGAACCCTATACATCCCCAAAGGTTTTGGATTTCTTCTTTCTGGCATAAGTTTGGGGTGAGCTAGTGTCCCTTACCCCTTTGGCTGTGCTCTTGGCTGAGAGCTTTGTTCAATAGCCACATCCTTTTGGGAGGATGCAATTAGAAATGAGCTTTTATCATTACTAATCACTGCAGTTTGTTTGGAAACTGCAGTGTGGCTAGGTTGGGAACCACTCAACTCTCCATCCTTATTCTTAGGGTTTCTTTTATGTTCACCCTGTCCCTCACCTATATTACCCACCTTCACACTCCCCTCTTTGGTTTTGGTAGATTTTGCAACTGGCATCTTTTGAGAGATACCAGAGGGGGCTTTCTTTGATTTGGATTTTGAAATTTTTGATGATTTAGTAGCTTGGGTGGGCAACTGTTGGGTCATTGACACAGTTGCCATTGCTACACTAGAATTCAAAGAAATTTGTGAGGTTGGAATAGTAGGGACAAATGAACTTACCTCACTTACCTGAGGTGCTTCCATTACAGGGAAATAGAAGAGTGGCACTTCTCTATGATGATTTGCCCTGTTCAAATCTGCAATAATTCTTCTCTCTTGAACCCAACAATCTAATTTGTTGTTTGGGTTCTCAAGTACAATTTCCTCAGAGAGGTGGTTAGCTAACATCATGAAAAATCTAGCATAATAAACATTTTTGCCCCTCTTATTTAACACTCCTAATTTAAATCGCAACTCAAACAAAACAAGATCACTGAAATTAAAGAACTTATATGTAACTAGCATGTAAAGCATGTTAAGCATGGAAATATTGACAGAATCAAAATTACTGATTTTACCAGAAAAGACCTTGGTCACTACATCACACATGAAACTCCATTCCTTCCTAAGACCCAATCTCCTAATGTCACTTAACTTAGAAGTAGAAAGAGCATAGTTTATAGAATTAAGCATATTAACTATATTAGTGTCTGTGTGTGGTGAGGTCACAGTATTATCAGAAATCTTGAAACATGCTTTGATAACATCACTATTAATACAGAATTCCATACTTTTAATGGTGAGTGTGATGGCCTTATATGTCGAGTTGTATGAAGCAGTAGTCCACATCTCTTCAACAACCTCACAGAAGATGGTGGGTGATTCTAGCATTGCATAGCTGAGTTTGCAATTCTTCACAAAATCCATCATTTTGTGGTAGTCACTTGAATGTTGAATCCCCTTGTTTACTAGAGCCGTGAAGTTGTTCTTCTCATAGATGTATCCAGTTTGTGACATGATCTTGACTACTGGTGCCATTGTTAGAGAGTGTAAATTGCAGAGATAGAGATGCTAATTGCTTTTGAGAAAGAGAGAATTTAGAGCAGATAATGTGAGAATGATAGAAGAAAAGCAATGGAAATGAAATAAGCTTTTATACTATCTCAAAAATAACTGTCAAAAATAATAAAGTAAAATAAAGTAACAAATGAAAATTACCTAAAATAGCCGTTTAAAAATAAACTGTAAAAATTCCATCAATTATCCGTCGTGTTATGCTTACAAACTGTAAGTATACTCGATGAATAATGTTCAGGAAATTAACGGCTAAGATTAAGACAATTCGACGGATGAGGATAAACTGTTATCCGTCGAGTTATAAAATATTCCAAAAAAATAACTGATTTTTATTTACAAGCAATATTCCGACGGATGATCAAACTCGATGGATATGGATCATCCGTCGAGATGTAAATTTTGACTTAGCCAAAATTCCATCTTAGACTGAAAAATCAGTTAAATTTCTGGTTGCATAACAACCTGCAAATTATCTGAAAAGATTTAAGAATAATTAAGCATACCTAACTCACTTACCAACCTTGAGAAGGTGGATTCATCCAGTGTCTTGGTAAAAATATCTGCAAGCTGCTTTTCACTTGGAACAAAATATAGTTCCACGGTACCATTCATTACATGTTCCCTTATGAAGTGGTACTTGATGTCTATGTGCTTTGTCCTTGAATGTTGTACTGGATTTTCAGTGATGGCAATTGCACTTGTGTTATCACAGAAAATAGGAATCCTCTCAACTAGCAGACCATAGTCTACCAATTGATTTTTCATCCACAAAATCTGTGCACAGCAACTGCCAGCAACAATATATTCAGCTTCACCTATAGAGGTAGAAACTGAATTTTGCTTTTTACTAGAACCAGGACACAAGCTTATTTCCTAGAAATTGACAGGTTCCTGTTGTACTTTTTTTATCAATTCTACGACCTGCATAATCTGCATCTGAATAACCAGTTAGATCAAAATCAGAATCTCTTGGGTACCAAATGCCAAGTTTTGGTGTTCCCTTGAGATATCTGAAAATTCTCTTAAGAGAGATTCTCTAGGATCATCCTGGAATCTAGCACACAAACATGTAGCAAATATTATATCTGGCCTACTAGCTGTTAAGTACAGAAGTAAGCCAACCATGCCCCTATAACTTGAAATATCCACAGACTTTTCAGTAGTGTTTAATTCAAGCTTAGTTGCAGTGGCCATGGGAGTTTTTGCAGATGTGCAATCCATTAGATCAAACTTCTTTAAAAGATTATAAATGTATTTAGTTTGACTAATGAATATTCCATCACTAACTTGCTTAACTTGCAAACCAAGAAAGTAAGTTAGTTCTCCCATCGTACTCATTTCATACTTACTCCGCATCAATTTGGCAAACTTTTTGCAAAGTTTTTCATCTGTAGAGCCAAAAATAATGTCATCTACATAAATTTGAGCAAGTATACCAGAGCCATTAACATTTCTAAAGAATAAAATTTTATCTACAGTACCTCTTGTGAAGTGATTTTCCAAAAGGAACTTTGATAAAGTGTCATACCAGGCTCTAGGTGCTTGCTTCAGTCCTTAAAGTCCTTTCAAAAGATTGTAGACATATTCTGGAAAATTTGGATCTTCAAAACCAGGAGGATGACTAACATAGACTTCCTCCTCCAAGTCTCCATTCAGAAAGACACTTTTGACATCCATTTGATAGACCTTGAAATTGGCATGGGCTGCATAGGCTAAGAAGATTCTGATGGCTTCAAGTCTTGCAACAGGAGCAAATGTTTCATCAAAATCTATTCCTTCTTGTTGACAATAGCTCTTAGCAACCAAACTAGCTTTGTTCCCGACTACTATTCCATTTTTATCCATCTTGTTTCTGAATACCCATTTGGTGTCAATTGGATTCTTTCCTCTAGGCTTGGGCACCAGCTTCCATACCTTATTCCTCTCAAATTGGTTTAGCTCCTCCTGCATAGCTAAAATCCAATCAGGATTCAACAAAGCTTCTTCTACCTTCTTTGGTTTTTCCTTTGAAAGAAAGCTGCTGTATAGACATTCTTCTTGAGTTGCTCTCCTTGTTTGAACTCTGAAAGATACATCACCAATGATTAGCTCAAAGGGGTGATCCTTTGTCCATTTTCTATGTTGAGGTAGATTAGCTCTAGATGAAGAGGCCTCATTATTGTCTTGATGTGTGATTGAGTTTTGATTGTTAGAAACTCCCCCTGAGTTAATTGATCTTTGATTTGAGAAAAGGGAGCTTTCTGTAAATGATCTATCCTGACTCCCAGCTCCTTTTGATAACCCGACGGATGGTGAATCTTGAGTACCGACGGATGAAGCAGGTTGCCTTCTGACGGATAAGGCAGATTATCTCCCGACGGATGAAGCATTATGCAACTCAACAGATGTTGAATTTTGTGCTACATTGGTAGTAGATTTTTATGCATTATCCTTTGATACTGTTTCTTGATCACTTTCGTCATTACTGTCATCACTAACCATCTCCACATTATCAAATTTGAGGCTCTCATTGTAGTCTCCATCTCGCAGTCCTTCAATCTTTTTATCATCAAACACAACATGTATTGATTCCACAACAATGTTGGTTCTTAGATTGTAGACTCTATATGCTTTACCCACAGCATATCCAACAAAAATTCCTTCATCTGCTTTAGCATTAAACTTCTCATTCTGATTAGTTTGATTTCTCAAGATATAACATTTGCAGCCAAAGACATGAAGAAAATTTAGAGTTGGCTTCTTGTTCTTGAACAATTGATAGGGAGTCATGCATTTTGCTTGATTAATGAGAGAAATATTCTGAGTGTAGCATGCAGTATTTACAGCTTCAGCCCAGAAATATGTTGGTAATTTAGATTCTTCAAGCATTGTCCTGGCAGCTTCAATGAGTGATATGTTCTTCCTTTCCACTACTCCATTCTGTTGTGGAGTTCTTGCTGCTGAAAACTCAAAATTCCATTTTCTTCACAAAATGCTCTCATGACACAATTCTTGAACTCAGTTCCATTGTCACTCCTGATTCTTCTCACTTTGAAATTAGGATGATTATTGACTTGCCTTATGTGATTGATGATGAATTCACTAGCCTCATCTTTAGACTTTAGGAAATATGTCCAAGAGAACTTTGAGAAATCATCTACAATTACTAGGCAAAATCTTTTCCTTGAAATGGACAACACATTGACTGGTCCAAACAGATCCATGCGTAGCAGTTGCAGAGGTTCTTCAATTGTTAAATCAAGCTTCTTCCTAAATGAAGCTTTGATCTGCTTTCCTTTTTGACAAGCATCACACAATCCATCCTTAGAAAACTCCACTTGAGGAATGCCTCTAACCAGTTCTTTCTTTACTAGTTCATTCATGGTCTTGAAGTTTAAATGGGATAATTTCTTGTGCCATAACCAACTTTCATCCTGACTTGCTTTGCTGAGAAGACAAGTAACAGATTCTGCATTTGATGAGTTGAAGTCATCTAGGTACACATTTCCTTTTCTAACACCAGTGAGAACCACTTTGTTGCTCCTCTTGTTAGTCACAACACCGCTTCTGAGTTGAAGGTTACTGAATTGCCTTTATACAAAGCTGGCTGATACTTAGCAAATTATGCTTGAGACCATCCACTAAGGCAACTTCCTCAATGATGACATTGTCTTTTGAAATCAAGCCATATCCCACAGTATAACCCTTGCTTTCATCTCCAAAAGTAATACTAGGGCCATCTCTCTCCTTGAACTCGGTGAGTAGGGTAGAATCACCAGTCATGTGTCTTGAACAACCACTATCCAAGTACCATAGATTCTTTCTGTTTCCCTGCACACATCAAAATTAAATCAAGTTGATTTTGGTACCCAAGTTTCCTTGGGTCCTGCCTTGTTAGCTTTCTTTTTCTGTTTCTTAGGTTTGATCTCATTTGACTTTGGGATATCAGATTCATCCTTAGTCATTTGAGTTGAACCTTTGAAACCATTCATTACAGCAGAATTATCATGCATATTATGATTAACAGGGAATGACATGCTATTAGTGAATATGTTATTCCAGTAAGGCATGCTAAATGGCATTTGTGGCATACTAAATGCAGCGTAATAAGGATTAGGTGCAAATGGTATATTAGTAAACTGTGCATTCATATTTTGTGTAGACATAGCATTCATAGGCATAGGAGGCATGGCATTCATGTTGGGAAAGTGAGGTGGCACAGATATGGAAATAGGCATGACAGATTTTCAATTAACAGACAAATGATTTACACTACCACACTTGACACATATTTTTCTAGGAGCATATTTATTAGGTGTGTAGTTATTGTGTTTGTTAATCCCTACTTTACCATTTCTATCATTTTTCTTTTTAGCCTCTGTTTTAACCTCAATCTTTTCAAGTCTGTCACTCAATTGCTTGACAGTCATATGACCAACATTAGCCTTCTTCTCCTTCTTCACTTGACTAGATTCTGCTAGAACAAAATTCTTGGAAACTGATCCATATCTCTCATTTAACTTGACAAGCTTGGCTTTACTCACAGGCTTGCTCACAGTCGACGGATGATGATTTATGTCACTCGACGGATAACCCTTTTTGCTATCCGACGGATGACCCTCATCATCCGTCGAGTCTACATCTGTTAGCAATCCTTCCACCAAATTGGATTCCAGCTTCTCCTTGTTCTTCTTCCAGGCTGCATCACAAAAGGACTCAATCCCTTGAACTTTGGTGATTTGAGCATGAACATCTCTAGATGTTTTCCATGCCTTAATCACCTCCTGTTCTCGTTCAAGCTGCTTCTTCAAGATCTCTTCTTTCTTCAAGGACTCAGTTAATTCATCCTTAGCAATTTTGCACTTAATTCTTAATTTTTCAAATTCAATGACCTGAGACTCTAGCACATTATTCCTCTCACTTAAAAATAAATTGTTTTCTTTGATTTTAGCATTTTCTTTAGTGAGAGACTTAAGTGTAACACGCAAATGATATAATTCCATAAACATGTCATTTATAGCATCATTACACTCAGCTTTAGATAAATGTGCAAGGTTAGTGGTGATTACCTGATTACTTAAAGAACTTGTCTCTGTTTCATCCGACTTGGCCATTAGGGGCTAGATTGACATAGCTGACATCCTCATCCTCATCCAGACCATCTGCAGCCCAGTCATTTTCTTGTGTAATGAAAGCCCTTTCATTTTGTTTGAGCAGCTCAAAGTATTTATGTTTAAAATCCACAGGCTCAAACTTCTTTTTATTGGAATCTGACTTTCTACACTCATTGGAAAAGTGCCCTACCAAGCCACATTTGAAACACTTGAAATTTGATTTATCCACCATATTTCTATTTGGCTTAGCTGCTCCAAAGTTCTTCTTGAACTTGAGCTTGGCAAATCTTCTGGAAATAAATGCTAGATGTTCATCAATATCTTCCATGTCATCTTGGCTCAAAGAATCTTCATTTTTTGCTGCCAGCCCCTTGCCCTTGTTTTCACAGACCTTTGAAGTTGATTCAACAACTTCCATCTTCATCTCCTTCTCTTTTTCTAACTCAACAACTAGTGCAATGGATCCTCCTTTCTTCTTTCCTCTCTCCATCCTCTCATCTTGCTCTATTTCAAGCTCATAGGTTTTCAGGATGCCATACAGTCTCTCCAAAGTAAACTCCTTGTAATCTTGAGAGTTTCTCAATGAGACTATCATAGGTTTCCATTCCTTTGGAAGAGATCTAAAGAACTTCATATTGGAGTATTTTTTCTGATAGACCCTTCCATGCAACTTCAGAGCATTTAGTAGTTTTTAAAACCTACTGAAGATGTCAGTAAGAGACACACTTTCTTCACTATGAAAATGCTCATATTGCTGAATCAGTAGCTGCATCTTGTTTTCCCTAACTTGCTCAGTGCCACCACAGATAATCTGTATTGTATCACAAACATCCTTGGCAGTTTTGCAATTGATGATGTTGTCAAACATATCACCATCAACTCCATTGAACATGATATTCATGGCCTTTTTATCTTTCCTGACTTGTTCAATATCAGGATCAGACCATTCATGTCTTGGCTTGGGGACAGATGGCTCATTTCCAGTTGCAACTCTCATTGGTACATGAGGGCCTCTTTCTATGCAATCTACATAGGCCTCATCTTGAGAAAGTAAATGAAGATGCATCTTTACCTTCCAGTGATGGTAATTATCTTTATCCAGAAAATGAATCTAACCATGGTAGTTAAGCGAGAAGATGGCCACACTTAGGCGCACTGCTCGTAAGAGCGTACCTGGTGGCCCCTACCGTGTCGTAGGCTTCCAGATGCCAGAGCAGGTAGTACAGGTTGTGTGAGCAAGCTCTTTAGTTGGAAGGTTGTAAAGATACAATGGGTTATCTGTCGGTTCCAAGTCGGAATCGATTGTGTAAATTAAATTTTATTTTGTGTTGTAATATATATTATCTGGTTGGTAGTTGTAATCTTGTCTCAAACTTAATCTTGTTAGATCTTGTTAATAGTTAATCGGGGTTTATGCTTATTTAATGTTAGGTTAATGGTGTGTGGGTCCTCATTTCCTAACCCCGAGATTGAGGGCGTCACAAGTTGGTATCAGAGCTACGGGATCTAGTCCCTGAGGCAAGTTAGGATAAAAAGGGTATTTTGGGTATATATTTATATCACGAGAGTGTTCAACTCATATAGAGTTGAGTTAGACTATTAGGTATAGTCTAAGTGAGTGAATAGTTAAAATAGCAACTAGAGCTAGGGTGTGCGTCAGTTGGAAGTCTTATTTAACCCTACCGTTATTTCTTGGTTGTTGTTTTGTGTTTTCTCTCAGGACCCTAGTAGTGGTAGTGATTCCATTTCAGAGATTAGTTTGACTGGTACCCTAGTGGACTCTATTCCACCCTCTTCAGAGGAGCCTGTGTATGTTAGTTTAGATCAGGAAGAGGATCCATCTGAGAGTAGTGAGATTCCTATGCACGTATCACCCTTGAGGCCAGAGTCAGAGACCCCAGTCCCTGAGCTAAATTCTGAGATGCCTAAGATTGTTCCTGTTAGTGTTGGTGGCAAGTTAGCCCAGGATCGAGACTTTTTTTACTCCCGCGTTCCTGAGTTGGGAGCTTTGGTGGATAGGCTAGCTCGAAAGTCTAGAAAAAGGATGTGGCGCCCCAAAATTCGGGGTCAGCAATCTCGGAGGCTATGCCATCTAAACTACTACAACAACATAACTCACACTACATTATAAAAATACTCACGCTTCACGACCCCACACTTATTACGCACATACACTCACAGGTTATTGTCTTGGAAACGAACCATTCATAACTAGAGTAATTCAACCATCAAGTGATAATTATTATAACCCAAAAGTGATTAAGTCTTACCAGGGAGTAACCTTTAAGTAAGGCTAGTCCGTCGGAAAAATATATGTTTCTTGTTTATTACCTTATATAAGTCATACTTATAAATAAGCCGAACTAAAAACAACTGAAAACTAATCCAGCTTATTCGGACTACCTGTGGTACATCACCAAACAATCTACGGAACAGCTGGCCATTTCCTACCCGTTTCCTGGTTGTGGTTCTCATGGCAGGCATCTTGATTCACTGTTGTGTTGTGTCAATTTAAGAAAACAAGTGTGAGCTATAATGCCCGGCATAATAATGTATAGTATGAAAATGACTGTATGATAACTTCCGTAAAGCATCATATATGATAATTATGTTTTATTCAAAAATAGTTTTCCTTGGTGATACACACCTTCTTATAAAAATAATTCTTTAATGGATTTTATTAACCTGCGAATACCTTAAAAGTAAATCCAGCACCTAGGCTTGGGTTACGGTATTGCATCACAATTCCAATTGGAAGAATTAGGAAATTCATTGGAGCCACCGCATACGATGATCAGTCGTACTGCGATAAAAGTAACCTTTTCTACTAGTAGAAGGATGACACCTTCGTATCCCGGTTATCACCCTTGCCGCATATCGGCTATGTGTCCTCGTTTTGGGTATACACACACTTCGCAGGTCCTTAGGTACATGTTGTACCGTCTCCTACGGTACCAGTAGTCTATCCAATACACAAAGTACTTGGATCCTACCCCTCCCTTGTCCTTTAGGAGATCCTATCATATCTCGAGAACTCGAACCACGTCGAAGTTCCCCCAAGCATTTTGCTTGTTGATAGGCATAGCTTTACTTTATATATATGTACTTCTGAAAGTTTTCAGAGGAAGTACTAAGGATGTGAGTTGACCGTTGTCAACAGATAATTAAATAAGGGGGAAAAGTTTCTCCTTGAAACTCTATTCAAAATATTAAATAAGTCGGGATAATATTCTCCGACGATCTGAAATTATTCGAATGATTTTCGAAATCAGAAAGTAATTTAAATCCGGTTCTATGATTTTTAAATCATAAATAAACCCTTTAATAAATAATAATTAATTAAATGATAATCGATAAATAATTAAACCTCGAATGAGTTTACTCTTGTAAAAGAATATTTAAAATAATATTCATCAACTAGTTTATGTCTATGAAATTAATAATCTTTAATGTTTTATCGGGTTTGAAATAAATAATTGTTGGATTATACTTCTCTCATAATAAAGGAATAGGTATATAATATTTATTATTCGAACAATAAATATAGTTGAAGGAATATGATCGTTGGGAAGTCGTTTTAATAAAAGTTCGAGGTATTTTAATGTTTCGTAAGTGGACATTGAGTCCTTTTAAAACGTACTATTATGGACTTGTAATCGTCCTATAATATCACCGGAATTATTCTTGGGTTTTTATCTTGAAATCCCGACCGACTCTCGGTCTTATTATAATACATTACGCTTATAGCGGAATTAAACATTTCACGATATATACTTATCGTACAACATTGCTATATCATGCAAAATTCAATAACTATGTATCATGGCAAACATGGTACTTATGCAATGATAATAAAACAATCCTTTCACAACACAACAGTAAATGGAATTGGGTTCATAAACTTGCCTGGGTATCTCGAGATGGAGGATGCTCTAGGTTCCGCTCGAAAATCTATAATCATAACATAATTCACTTTGTTAGGTCCCGTTCTAATTTACGGTGACTCGCACTCATGCGCTACTTATTATGCACCCTCTCAACTTATATTACCCTTATTATTCCTTTAAGTTCTTATTCACATCATGGTCGCTTCATCTAAGTATCTTAGGTTCATTTTCATTTTCGCCGTCGGCTACGCTTATGGATTCTACGTTTTCTAATCGTGTGGCCTCGGCTCCGATATTTTTATAAAACTGAAAATCATTATTTTCACTTTAAATTTTTATGACAGTTAGGAAACTCAAAATTTTACTCTCTGTAAAAATTTCATGGTTTATGAATACTTTTAAGTCGATCCTTTATATTTTCAAAGTTCGTAATTCGTAGCAGTTTTTGTCGCGTAAATCACTTTTAGTAAAACTGCCATAACTTTTGATCTGTAAATCGGAATCAAGTGATTCAAGCGCCTAAACGATCCTTATAACATTGTCTAACATAATCATGGGTTATTTTTCGAGAAAATACAGTTTACATCTTCGGGACTTTCTGCAGAAACTTAAAGTTATGATTTGTTTATCTTAACGGAATTACGTTTACGATCGGGATTTCGTTTACACCCTAACTCTTAACAAAACCACCAAAAATCTTCATCTCATCATCAACACACAAACTCCTCTGAAGAACATCATATTATTGAGGCAACAACAATCAACCTCACATCTACTTAACTAAACATCAAGATTTCAACAACACCGCTTCTAAAACTAGGTTTACGTCTACATACTAAATGGATCTTGAAAATGAATCTTAAATAAAGTTGGGACAAAGATTTTTACCTTTATTGAAAGCTTGAGATGTTTTCTTGAGGATGGTAGAGTCTTGGAAGTGTTTGGTATGATTTTTGGAACTTAAAACCACCATTGAAATCAAGAAACCCAAGAAGAGTTACTATTCATACTATTCACCAGTAACTTTCTTGATTTTATTTCACACATCAAACCTTGATAAAAAGAGATGAAATAATTTTCTTACCTTAGTTTGGTTGTTAGGAAGCTTGAGAATTAATGGGATGATTTTACCATGGCTAGAACTTGAGATTTTTAATTGGATTTCTTAGCTTGGATGAAATAGCCAAATGGAAACAATGAAGGGGGGACAGAGTTTTATGCTTGCTTCCTTGGTTGCTTCTAGGAAATGAGATTGGTGATATCTTATATTGATTTGATATTCTCCTAGTTTTAATCCTAGGTTTATTCCTTGTTGCAAATCTTGGGGACAAATCCAAGTAGCTTGCTAGCTTACAAGCTAAACTACATATGCGAGCTTCCTTAGCACACTATTTGGCTAGCTTTCTTGATCATCCTAAGTTTAGCTTAGTATTTGATAAAGTAACCATGGTTACTTTCTTACCATGGTTAGTTATTGTGTTACATTTATTTAATCGTTTACGCGTTTGCTCGGTCGCTTAAGCATTTTTGTAATACTTACTCGTAAATGGTCCGTGACGTAATTCCTTTCGAATTTATTCCTTATATTTTAAATTATCATACTTGAATATAAATCTGTAGGGTTTTAATCTTGTAATTATATTGTCATTCCCGTAATCCTCGATGAGTCATAAATACGGTCATTTTTCAAAGTTTGTTTTCTTCGAAAACTAATAGCGTTTACATACACTCATTTGGTACGTATAATCATAATATCAACTCCGAAACTCATTTTCTCATGCACTACATAGTGTGGGCTCAAAAGTTTTTCCCGTCCGTCAGGGTTACTAATCATTAAACGTTTTACAAGGTCTCAAAAATTTGAGTTATTACAGTCTTCCCCTCTAACAAGGATTATGTCCCGGAATCAATTAGAAAATAAGTGGGGATATCTATTCCTTATTGCGTCTTCAAGTTCCCAAGTTGATTCCTAAACATTTTGATTTCTCCATAAGATTCTAACCAGCTTCACAGTCTTGTTTCTCAGCACTTGTTCTTTTTGGTCCATTGTCCTTACTGGCTACTCGATGTAGGTCAGGTCTTCTTGTAAATCTACCTGCTCGTATTCTATTACGTGTCGTGTATCTGTATGGTACTTCCTTAACATGGACACGTGGAACACGTTGTGCACTTGTTGCAGATTAGGAGGCAAGGCGAGCTCGTAAGCTAGAGGTCCTATTCTCCTCAAAATTTCAAAGGGTCCTATGAATCTGGGACTCAGCTTCCCTTTCTTCCAAAACCTCATCACTCATTTCCCCGAGATACCTTCAATAGCACAGAATCTCCTACTTCGTATTCCCTATCCTTCCTGGTCTGGTCGTCGTACTTCTTTTGTCTGTCCTGAGCTGCTACCAGTCTTTTCCTGATGAGTCTCACCATTTCCTTGGTCTGTTGGACTAACTCTGGCCCTAATATCTTTTGTTCTCCAACTTCATCCCAACATAGGGGAGAGCGACATCTCCTTCCATAAAGAGCTTCATACGGAGGCATTCCTATGCTAGCATGATAGTTATTGTTGTAAGCAAATTCGATCAGGGGTAAGTGGTCATCCCAATTTCCTTTGAAATCAATGGCACACACTCGTAGCATATCTTCTAGGGTCTGAATAGTCCTTTCGCTTTGTCCATCAGTCTGGGGGTGGTAAGCGGTACTCATGTTTAGTCTGGTGCCTACACATTCCTGGAAGCTTCTCCAAAATTGAGAATTAAACCTTGGGTCTCTATCTAACACTATGGCTACAGGAACGCCGTGTCTCACTATAATTTCCTTCATGTAAATATCCACCAACTTGTCTACGGTGTACCTTTCATTGATTGGTAGGAAGTGTGCGGACTTGGTCAATCTATCTATAATAACCCATATGGCGTCGTGATTGGTATTTGTCCTTGGTAAGCCTGTCACAAAATCCATGGCTATATGCTCCCATTTCTATTCCGGAATTTCCAGGGGTCGTAATAGTCCACTAGGTCGCTGATGTTCTGCCTTTACTCTATGGCATGTCAAGCACTTGCTGACCCACTCTGCTACTTTTCTCTTCATGTTAGGCCACCAATAATATTTCTTAAGGTCATGGTACATTTTCGTACTTCCTGGGTGGATTGAATATCTAGAGTTGTGCCCTTCGTGCAGCAGCTCATCCTTTAACTCTTGCACGTTTGGAATCCAAATTCGGGATGCATACCTCATGATCCCTTTCTCGTCCTTCTCACATCTCACTTCTTCACCGGTCAATGTTCCTCTTTCTTCGCTCATCTTCTTTTCCTGACATATTCGTATCTTTTCAGTCAGTTCCGGCACTAGCTTAATCTCAAATAATCCTTCTGTTCCTTTATCGGTCATTCTCACGTTGATTTCCATTTTCTCAAATTCTTTAATTAACTCCTCTGATGTCATTATCATCTTGAGTCTTTCCTTCCTAGTAAGGGCGTCAGCCACCATATTGGCTTTACCCGGGTGATACAAAATTTCACAGTCGTAGTCCTTAATCAACTCTAACCATCTCCTCTGTCTCATGTTCAGTTCCTTCTGGGTAAAAATATATTTGAGGCTTTTATGGTCGATATAGATCTCGCATTTCTCACAGTATAAGCAGTGTCTCCAAATTTTTAGGGCAAACACTATGGCTGCTAGTTCTAGATCGTGTGTCGGGTATCTGCTCTCATACTCCTTCAATTGTCGAGAGGCATAAGCTATAACTTTTTCGTGCTACATCAGTACACATCTTAATCCTTTAAGCGATGTGTTGCTGTATATCACAAACTCTCCCTCTCCATCGGGAAGAACGAGCACTGGTGCTGACACCAGCCTCCTTTTCAGCTCTTGAAAACTCTCCTCATATTTCTCTGTGCATATAAACTTTTTTGTCTTCCGGGTAAGTCTAGTCAGTGGACCGGCTATCTTAGCAAAGTCTTGCACGAATCTTCGGTAATATCATGCTAAACCCACAAAAATCCTAACCTCTGTTGGGGTAGTTGGTCATTCCCAATTGGATACCACCTCTATTTTGGCAGGGTCAACTAAAACTCCTTTGCTACTCACCACATGTCCTAAAAACCGAACTTCTCTCAAGCAAAACTCGCACTTCAAGAACTTGGCATATAATTTCTCACTCCTCAAGATTTCTAAGACTATCCTCAAATGTTTTGCATGTTCTTGCTCTGTCCTTGAATAGATCAGAATATCATCTATAAAAACTATCACACATATATCCAGGCTCTTTTTGAACACTCTGTTCATTAAACTCATAAAGGTTGCGGGTGCATTGGTTAACCCAAACGACATGACTAAGAACTCATAATGCCCATACCTAGTGCGAAAAGCAGTCTTTGGTATATCTTCCGGTTTGATTTTCAACTGGTGATATCTTGTTCTCAAATCTATTTTGGAAAAATGTACAGCTCCCTTGAGTTGGTCAAATAGGTCATAAATCCTGGGGAGAGGGTACCTATTCTTAATAGTCAGCTTATTCAACTCTCGATAGTCTATGCATAATCTCATACTGCCGCCCTTTTTCTTTACGAACAGTACTGGTGCTCCCCATGGTGACACACTGGGTCTTATCATTCCATTATCTAATAACTCTTGCAGTTGAGAAGCTAGTTCCTTCATCTCAACTGGGGCTAGGCTATATGGGGCCTTGGATACTGGTGCTGTTCCTGGTGCTAATTCTATAGCGAATTCTATTTCCCTGTCAGGTGGCAACCCTGGTAAGTTCTCTGGGAATACATCCTCGAATTCGTTTACTATGGGTATGTCCTGTATATTAGGGACCTTCTTCTTGGTATCTATCACATAAGCCAAATAGGCCTCGTTTCCCTTCCTTAACAATCTTTTTGCTTGTAGCATGGTCAGAAATTTCTATTTCTGTTGTTGACCTTTAAACACTACTTCTTTTTCATTCTGCACTCTTATCTTTACTCTCTTCCGTTCACAATCTATTTGTGCTCCGTTACTGGATAACCAATCCATTCCTAAGATTACATCAAATTCTCCTAATGCAAATGGTATTTGGTCAACCTCGAAGACCTTCCCTTCTAATTTCAACTTGCACTTAGGGTGTACTTGATTTACAGGAATTATTTCTTTGTTTGCTATTTCCACTTGTAATATCTCGCGTAAGGGTATGGTGTTAAGTTTTAACTTTTTAGCAAAATCTTGAGATATAAATGACTTGGTTTCTCCAGAATCAAATAGGACATTTGCATGCTCAGAATTTAACAAAAGGGTACCTGCTATCACGTCAGTGTTTCGGACAGCATCCTGAACAGTCATTTTGAAGGTCCTAGCAGTTGGGGGTCGGTTGGATGCAGCTTTGCTCATCCCTGAGACTGGGGGTTTCATTATTGGGCAATCATTCCTCATATTTCCTACTTTCACACATTGGAAACATGTCTTTCTATATTGGGGACAGTTGTTGGCAAGGTGTCCGGGTTGGTCGCACCCGTAACACTTCAAAGGGGCTCTTGCCTGGGTACACACTCTAAGGTGTCTTTTTTCACATGTCTGACATTCTGGTATTGGGGAACGTGGTTGGCTATGAAATGTTACCCTAGATTGTCCGCCGCCCTGGCCAACACTCTCGTTTGGGGCCTTTCTGAATCCGAGGCCTCGCGCAGGTTGGGACACCACTCCCCTGACGAACCTGCTTGGAAGGCTCCTGTTCCCGGTTCCTATCCCTTGGCTTCCTATCTTCGTCTTCCTATTTTCCTTTTTCTTCACACTCTGCTCACTGCCAGCTTCAACAATCGAGGCTTTCTGTACTAAGGTGGCATAGTCTGTCAGCTCTAACACCGCCACTCGGTTTTGGATCCATTATTTCAGACCAAGCTGAAACCTTCGCGCTTTTTTTTCTTTGGTATTCACGAACTCAGGCACAAATCTCGATAACTCAGTAAACTTGGCCTCATATTCTGCCACAGTCATCATATCCTGTTTCAACTCCAGAAACTTAATCTCCATCTGGGTTTCCATAAACCTAGGGAAGTACTTGTCTAGGAACAGTTGGGTAAATCTATCCCATGGGATCATATCATCAGTCTCTAGGTTTCGTTTGGACTCCCACCAGTAGTTAGCTTCTCCTTTCAGCATGTAAGAAGCGAAAATGGTCTTGTGTCGTCCCTCAACACCTAGTATCTTGAAGGACTTTTCTATCTCTTTGAGCCAGGCCCGTGCATCAACGGGGTCGGCAGATCCTAGAAACTCTGGGTTTTGAGAGATTTGAAGGCCCTAAAGGCAGTGGCTGCAGTCTGTTGGGCAGCATGTGGCTGTGGTGGAATAGGCTGTTGGTTCAGATTTGCTCTTAGCAATTCCATAAATTCATTCATGGGGTTCCCTCCTTGGTGGGTATCCTCAGCCTCTTCTTCTACATATTCTTCCTCATCATATTCATTATAGTCTAGGTCCTCTTCACTTTCTTCATTTACTACAGGGTCAGGTTCATTCCGTTGTTGGTTAACTAATTCTGCGGGCTGTGCCCTGGTTCCTCTTCTACGGGGTGACATTGTTCTGATAATGAAGATTTGTCAACATAGTTGTAATTATAACAGTTGGATTAATTTATTCATGTGTAAGCATGTAATTTATTATCTAGCATGTTTTTATAAAGTGCAATAATATGGACATCAATTTCTTGATAACTTCTTAGTTATATATTTCATAAGATCGCCCACTTATATCTTGGGGAACAAAACAACTAGCTGAGTTCATACATGCCTGATTATAATACATCACTACTTGTCCTGAATACTGAAATGCAAATACATAAGTTGTGTACCCTGTAGTGCTAGGAACGCTATCTACTACTAGTTATCCTATCAAAATTGGTGACAAGTCACCCAGCCTTCTTCAAGGTCCATATCTAGTCACTAGTCCCTCAGTCACTGTCACTGCGCGTGAGGTCATGCACCCTCCAATCAGTTCTGCATCAACTACCGAGATGTATCCTCCAATCGCTATCATCCTCATCTGAACCCGGGTACGGAGCTCGATCCCATCAATCTCTCTACGGGTTATGGCTGGAGAAGCAACTCTGAAATCCCCTAGGTATCCTAGTCTGATGGCTCTCTCAGCTGTCAATGCCTGGCGTAACTCTACAATGCGAGCAGATGCCGCAGTAATCTCAGCGTTAAGCTGAGCCACCTTCCAGTCATGTACAGCTACATGTATGGTCGCCGGGGTGGTAGAGGTGAGTCTGGGTCGCTAGAGGATATGTCGTAAGCCTCGTAGACCTGTGCATATATCCCATCCTCGTCATCATCATCAGTATAGGGCATAAGGCCCTGAATCCCTGGGGGTGGGGTAGGAGAGCGAATAGTCGGGTGAGGCTACATCTCTACATCCCTCTAGCCTACGCCATCTCCCTGGGTCATCTCAACGTCATTAGCTATGGGAACAGGAAGGTCAGTCTCCTCCTCTGGGACATCCTCAGTAGGGTCATCATCTGAATCATTAATGGGTGGGTTCTCTGGCTCGGGAGTAGGGTCACGCTCAGGAACCATAACATCCTCAACAGGGTCAACCTCCCTCGTAGGCTCTACTGGTACCTGACACAATAGGCAAGGTATTACTAACTTAGAGTCGAAATTCCCTTGAGGGTAAAATTGACAAGACTACCCGTATAGCTCGATGACGAACTTGACTTGAGCTCTAATTGACTATTTTATTATTCTTACGTCTACATATTTTACATCCTATCGTTTCCAAGATTTGATAACCTAAGGCTCTGATACCATTTATGTGGCGCCCCAAAATCCGGGGTCAGGAATCTCGGAGGCCACGCCATCTAAACTACTACAACCACATAAATCACACTATAATATATAAATACTCACGCTTCATGACCCCACACTTAGCATGCACACACACTTACAGATTATTATCTTGGAAATGAACCATTCATAACTAAAGTAATTTAACCATCAAGTGATAATTATTACAACCCAAAAGTGATTAAGTCTTACCGGGGAGTAACCTTTAAGTAAGGCCAGTCCGTCAGACAAATATGCGTCTCTTGTTTATTACCTTGCATAAGTCATACTTATAAATAAGCCGAACTAAAAACAACTGAAAACTAATCCAGCTTATTCGGACTACCTGTGGTACAGCACCAAACAATCTACGGAATAACTGGCCATTTCCTACCCGTCACCTGGCTGTGGTTCTCATGGCAGGCATCTTAATTCACTGTTGTGTTGTGTCAATTTAAGAAAACAAGTGTGAGCTATAATGCCCAGCATAATAATGTACAGTATGAAAATGACTGTATGATAACTTACGTAAAGCAACATATATGATAATTATGTTTTATTCGAAAATAGTTTTCCTTGATGATACATACCTTCTTATGAAAACAATTCTTTAATGGACTTTATTAACCTGCGAATACCTTAAAAGTAAACCCAGCACCTAGGCTTGGGTTACGGTATTGCATTACAATTCCAATTGGAAGAATTAGGACATTCATTGGAGCCACCGCATACGATGATCAATCATACTGCAATAAAAGTAACCTTTTCTACTAGTAGAAGGACGACACCTTCGTATCCCGGTTATCACCCTTGCCGCATACGGGATATGTGTCCTCATTTCGGGTATACACACACTTCGCAGGTCCTTAGGTACATGTTGTACCGTCTCCTACGGTACCAGTAGTCTATCCAATACACGAAGTACTTGGATCCTACCCCTCCCTTGTCCTTTAGGAGATCCTATCATATCTCGAGAACTCGAACCACATCGAAGTTCCCCCAAGCATTTTGCTTGTTGATAGGCATAGCTTTACTTTATATATATGTACTTCCGAAAGTTTTCGGAGGAAGTACTAAGAATGTGAGTTGACCATTGTCAATAGGTAATTAAATAAGGGGGAAAAGTTTCTCCTTGAAACTATATTCAAAATATTAAATAAGTCGGGATAATATTCTCTGACGATCTGAAATTATTCGAATGATTTTCAAAATTAGAAAGTAATCTAAATCCGGTTCCATGATTTTTAAATCATAAATAAACCCTTTAATAAATAATAATTAATTAAATGATAATCGATAAATAATTAAACCTCGAATGAGTTTACTCTTGTAAAAGAATATTTAAAATAATATTCCTCAACTAGTTTATGTCTATGAAATTAATAATCTTTAATATTTTATCGGGTTTGAAATAAATAAGCGTTGGAGTATACTTCTCTCATAATAAAGGAATAGGTATATAATATTTATTATTCGAACAATAAAATATAGTTGAGGGAATATGATCGTTGGGAAGTCGTTTTAATAAAAGTTCGAGGTATTTTAATGTTTCGTAAGTGGACGTTGAGTCCCTTTAAAATGTACTATTATGGACTTGTAATCGTCCTATAATATCACCGGAATGATTCCCGGGTTTTTATCTTGAAATCCCGACCGACTTTCGGTCTTATTATAATTCATTACGCTTATAGCGGAATTAAATATTTCACGATATATACTTATCGTACAATATTGCTATATCATGCAAAATTCAATAACTACGTATCATGGAAAACATGGTACTTATGCAATGATAATAAAACAATCCTTTCACAACACAACAGTAAATGGAGTTGGGTTCGTAAACTTGCCTGGGTATCTCGAGGTGGAGGATGCTCTAGGTTTCGCTCGGAAATCTATAATCATAACATAATTCACTTCGTTAGGTTACGTTCTAATTTACGGCGACTCACACTCATACGCTACTTATTATGTACCCTCTCAAATTATATTACCCTTATTATTCCTTTAAGTTCTTATCCACATCATGGTCGCTTTATTTTTCTAAGGATCCTAGGTTCATTTTCATTTTCGCCGTCGGCTCCGCTTATGGATTCTACGTTTTCTAATCCCGCGGCCTTGGCTCCAATATTTTTATAAAACTGAAAAATGATTATTTTCACTTGAAATTTTTGTGGCAGTTAGGAAACTCAAAATTTTACTCTTTGTAAAAATTTCATGATTTCTAAATACTTTTAAGTCGATTATTTATATTTTCAAAATTTGTAATTCGTAGCAGTTTTTGTCGCGTAAATCACTTTTAGTAAAATGGCCATAACTTTTGATCCGTAAATCGGAATCAAACGATTCAAGCACCTAAATGACACTTATAACATTGTATATAATAATCAATGGTTATTTTTCAAGAAACTACAGTTGACATCTTCAAGACTTTCTGCAGAAACTTAAAGTTATGATTTGTTTGTTTTAACGGAATTACGTTTACGATCGGGGTTTCGTTTACACCCTAACTCTTAACACAACCACCAAGAATCATCATCTCATCATCAACACACAAAATCCTCTCAAGAACATCATGTTCTTGAGGCAACAACAATCAACCTCACATCTACTTAACTAAACATCAAGATTTCAACAATACTGCTTCTAAGAATAGGTTTACATCTACATACTAAATGGATCTTGAAAATGAATCTTAAATAAAGTTGGGCCAAAGATTTTTACCTTTCCTGAAAGCTTGATATGTGTTCTTGAGGATGGTAGAGTCTTGGTAGTGTTTGGTATGATTTTTGGAACCTAAAACCACCATTGAAATCAAGAATCCCAAGAAGAGTTACTATTCATACTATTCACTAGTAACTTTCTTGATTTTATTTCACCCATCAAACCTTGATAAAAACAGATGAAAGACTTTTTTTGCTTAGTTTGGTTGTTAGGAAGCTTGAGAATTAATGGGATGATTTTACCATGGCTAGAACTTGAGATTTTGAATTGGATTTCTTGGCTTGGATGAAATAGCCGAATGGAAACAATGAAGGGGGGAGAGAGTTTTATGCTTGATTCCTTGGTTGCTTCTAGGAAATGAGATTGGTGATATCTTATATTGATTTGATATTCTCCTAGTTTTAATCCTAGGTTTATTCCTTGTTGTAAATCTAGGGGACAAATCCAAGTAGCTTGCTAGCTTACAAGCTAAACTACATGTGTTAGCTTCCTTAGCACACTATTTGGCTAGCTTGCTTGATCATCCTAAGTTTAGCTTACTATTTTATAAAGTAACCATGGTTACTTTCTTACCATGGTTAGTTAGTGCGTTACGTTTATTTAATCGTTTACGCGTTTGCTCGGTCGCTTAAGCGTTTTCGTAATACTTACTCGTAAATGGTTCACGACGTAATTCCTTTTGTATTTATTCCTTATATTTTGAATTATCATACTTGAATATAAATCTGTAGGGTTTTAATCTTATAATTATATTGTGATTCCCATAATCCTCGATGAGACGTAAATACCGTCGTTTATTAGAGTTCGTTTTCTTCGAAAACTAATAGCGTTTACATACACTCATTTGGTACGTATAATCATAATATCAACTCCGAAACTCATTTTCTCATGCAATACATAGTATGGGCTCAAAAGTTTTTCCTGTTCGTCAGGGTTACTATTCATTAAACGTTTTACAAGGTCTCAAAAATTCAAGTTATTACAAAGGACTTCAGTTATGGAGGATGAGTTGAGAGTCCAGATTCAGTTGGTGGAGCAGGTTGCCCGGAGGAGATTGGGCGAGGGACCGTCGACTAGTGATGCTGATGCTAAGGCTCGGAGGCTATTTAAGATCATTCGCTGGATGTTGGTGGTGTTGAGAGAGATTCTGGACAGTTAGACAGTGTTGGTCATGCAGGACATTTGGTGGAGCCCGTAGTTATTGTTGTTTTTCAGCGCTAGTAGGCTTGGGATACTTGGTCTGATGCCGGGATCCCTTTATCATTTGTTATGATATATTGTATTTCGGAACTTTGTATCGTAGCGGTTGTTAGAAGTTAGGGGTAGATAGTGGGATATTTTCCAGTTGTTCCTCTATTTAACCCAGTTATGTTATTATACCCTATTTCAGAACTTGATGTAATCAAACCTTTTATCTATGTACCTTTGGTTTGTTGAATTAATCATATATTTTGTTTCATATTGTGCACCCTGGAAATCTTTATAAACTGTTTTGCATACAATGTTTCTATATAACCGTATTTAACATTTCGCAAAATCATACACTATGTCCTGTGAAAACACACCACTGATGAGAGAAATTATATAGTAATAGGATTGCATGCGCAAAATTGGGTAAAGCTTAAAACCCGTAAAAGTTATTTCTTAGTAAAATGTTATTGTTATATGTCGATGCCATGCTATCATATTGCTAAATAATTGCTCAATCAGGTTTGTAAGAAATGGGCAACTCACCAGATCACCAAGAAGAAGAAACTCAAACCCAAGACCAAGAACTAAACCAAGATACCACTATGATGAATCGACTTGCTCAGCTTTTGCAACAACCCGTAGCCCATTAAGTTGGAAACTTCAAACATTTTCAGTCTGTTCATCCCCCAAAGTTCTTAGGTTTGCCCGACCCGATAAAAGCTCAGTCTTGGTTAAGAGAAATGGAGAAAGCGTTTGAATTAGTAGAAGTCAAGGATGAAAAGAAAGCATTTGAATTAGTGGGAATCTTCAAAGGCTTTACTTGAAGGAAAGGACTTATCATGGGAAAGGTTTACCGAGATGTCTCTGGAGAAGTACTTGCCATTTTATATGCAGGATCAGTTAGAGATGAAGTTTTTGGATCTTAGACAAGAGGATATGTCGGTGGCAGAATATGAAGTAAAATTTCGGAGTTATCTAGGTTTGTAACTGAATATGTGAATACGGAGGGGAAGAAGGCCAAAAGGTTCTAACAGGGACTTAGGCCATGGATTCAGAGTTAAGTGGCACTGTTGGAGATCAAGAACTATGCCACCTTGGTACAGAAGGCAATGATAGTGGAAGGGGAGTGAAAAGCTGCAAAAAGAGAGAATGAAGGTAGGAAAAGGAAGTTTGAGAACTCAGAGCAAGAACAAGAAAGTTCAAAGTTTAGAGGGAAGTTTGGCAAGAATGGTGGAGGTTAGAATCAAAAGTTTCAGAAGTTTAAACCCGGGAATGGAGCTCAAAAGAATCATTTTCAGAAGACCGGACAGCCAGGAAAAGATAGTAGACCTCAGATTCAAGATTGTAAAGTTTCTGGGAAGAGACACCCGGGAATATGTAACAAGATGGATATGACATGTTTTAGGTGTAATCAGAAAGGGAATTATTCGTCGGAGTGCCCAAGTGGAGCAAGGAAGCCAGAATTAACCTGTTTTAAGTGTGGAATGGTGGGCCATATGGCTAGAAGCTGCAAGGAGCGTGTTCAAAAGGCAAATATTCTTAGGATTGTTGGACCACCACTTCTCCCAGCACCAACAGCTCAACCCAGAGCTAGGACCTTCAATATGACAATGAAAGATGTTGTGCAAGATGTGGATGTGGTGGCAGGTATGCTCGTTATGAACTCAGTAGACGTAAAAGTGTTAATAGATTCTGGAGCAACTGAATCCTTTATTTCTGAAAGTATTCTTGATAGAATAAAATGTGTTGCGTACCCTCTTGAACCCAATTTGATTATAGAAGTAGCAAATTAAGAGAGAGTTACTGTTAATAGGATTTGTCCCAATTTTGATTTGATTATAGAAGATCGGCACTTTTCTGCTGACTTAATTCCTTTTAAGTTAGGAGAATTTGACATTATATTAAGAATAGATTGGTTGTCAAACCACGAGGCGCAAATTGAGTGTAAAAGTAAGAAGGTGAAGTTAAAGACCAAGGATGGAGTCAAAGTGGTATTCAAGGGAAAAAGACAAGAGAAGAAGTTTCTAAGGGCTATTCAGACGAGGAGATTGCTACGTCAAGGATGCGAAGCTTATTTGGATCATGTCAAAGATATAAAGAGAGAATCCGTAGGGATTGAGGATATTCCAATAGTAAGAGATTTTCCCGATGTGTTTCCAGATGAATTACCTGGACTACCTCCAGATCAAGAGATCGAGTTTATGATTGATTTGGCTCCTGGAACGGAACCAGTATCGAAAGCTCCCTATCATATGGCGCTAGTTGAGATGAAGGAATTAGCAACACAATTGCAAGAATTATTGGATAAAGGAGTAATACGCCCAAGTGTATCCCTGTGGGTTGCACCAGTGTTATTTGTGAAGAATAAAGATGAAAGTATGAGGTTGTGCATTGACTATCGTGAATTGAATAAGTTGACGATTAAGAATAAGTACCCTCTACCGTGAATCAATGACTTGTTTGATTATTTAAAAGGAGCTACTTATTTTTCCAAGATTGATTTAAGATCTGGGTATCATCAGCTGAAGATTAAAGCGGAATATATACCCAAGACAGCATTTCGAACAGGATATGGGCACTATGAGTTTTTGGTAATGGCGCTTGGTTTGACGAACGCATCAGCCATATTTATGGATCTTATGAATAGAGTGTTCAAGCAGTATTTGGATAAGTTCGTTATAGTATTTATCGACGATATTTTGATATACTCCAAGATGGAGGAAGACCATAAGGAGCATTTGAGGATTTCTTTAGAGACCTTGAGAAAAGAAAAGTTATATGCCAAGTTTTCAAAGTTCGAGTTTTGATTGAAGAAAGTTCAGTTTCTTGGACATGTAGTTAACAGTGAGGGAATTAAAGTAGACCCAGCTAAGAAAGAAGTTGTGATTAATTGGGAAAGACCCAAGACTTCTACGGAGGTTTGAAGTTTTCTGGGATTAGCAGGATACTATATAAGATTTGTGCAAGATTTCTCTAAGATTGTTGTTCCATTGACTAAGTTGACAAGGAAAAATGAGAAGTTTGTGTGGACAGATAAATGCGAAGAAAGTTTTCAAGAGTTGAAGAGATTGGTAACGGCCCCAGTTTTAGTGTTACCAGATGAAAAAGGAGTGTTTGTGATCTTTAGAGATGCTTCGTATAAACAGTTAGGATGTGCGTTAATGCAACATGGGAAAATAATAGCATATGCGTCAAGGCAACTAAAGCCACATGAACAGAAGTATCCCACGCATGATTTGGAATTAGCAGCGATTGTGTTTGCTCTTAAATTTTGACGCATTACTTATATGGAGAAAAGTGTGAGATCTATACGGATCATAAGAGTTTAAAGTATATTTTTACTCAGAAGGAGTTGAATATGAGACAAAGAAGGTGGTTAGAATTGATCAAAGATTACGACTGTACGATAAGTTATCACCCCGGAAAAGCAAATGTATTAGCATATGCTTTAAGCCGCAAAGAAAGATTGAATATGTTAACTTCATCAGAGGAATTGATCAAGGATTTTGAGAAGTTGGAAATAGAAATGCAAATTCCAGAATTAGGAAAAGGAGCCATGTATGCAATGTCATTTCAACCAGAAATTTTGGAAAAGATTCGATGTTGTCAAGAACAAGTAATTAACCGCGATAAAGATAAGTTTTCAGGAGAGGAAGTTAAATCTCTAAAGGATGAAAAAGGAATATATCACGTTAACTCACGCATTTGGATACCTAACATTGTGGAGCTAAAGCATGAGATTTTGCACGAAGCGCATAACTCTAGATTTTCATTCACCCTGAAAGTACAAAGATGTATAAGGACTTAAAAGAGAACTATTGGTGGCCAAACATGAAAGAGGAAATTAAGGAATGGATAAGTAAATGATATACATGTCAAAGAGTAAAAGCAGAACATTAGCGGCCGAGTGGACTGCTTCAGCCACTAGATATACCTGAATGGAAATGGGAACATATCGTGATGGATTTCGTGGTAGGATTGACAAAGACCAAGTCTAATCATGATGCGATTTTGGTGATAGTCGATCGATTAACAAAATCAGCACATTTCTTGCCTATCAGCGAAAGATTTTCATTGGAAAAGTTGGTCAAAATGTATTTGGACGAGATTGTGATGCGTCACGAAGTTCCAGTGTCTATCATGTCCAATAGAGATTCGAGATTTAACTCGAGATTTTGGCGACAATTTCATGATCATTTGGGAACTAAATTGTAAATGAGCACAGCGTATCATCCGCAGATCGACGGAAAAAGTGAAAGGATAATTCAAACGATCGAGGATATGTTGCGAACTTGTGCATTAGATTTCAAAAGAATTTGGGACGATCATTTTCCATTGATTGAGTTTTCCTACAACAACAGTTATCGCGCGAGTATTGGCATGCCGCCTTATGAAGCGTTGTATGGAAGAAAATGCAGATCCCCGATAAGTGGCATTTTATACCACTTAGAACATCTTATAATGGCTTGAATTGATGTCTTGAAATCAGGTGTTTTGTGTATTTGATGCGTTTTTCTAGTGTTTGTGCATTTCAGGGTATAACTTGCATTTGTGGGGAGATTTCATTAGGAATAAGCCTAGGGGAGTGCTTGGCATTAGATGTGGAAAGTTAGGAGCAGAATGCAGCAGAAATCGGGAGCAGAATAAGGAATTTTCCAGTAACCTGCTAGGCGCCCGCTCAGGAAAGCTGGGCGGCCGCTCAGGATGCTGGGCGCCCGCTCAGGAATGTTGGGCGGCCGCTCAGGGGCGAGAAATTTAATTCTGATTTTTATAATCCTTATTTTGATGGACTTCTGAGACGACTGGTTCTTGTGGGCTTCTATATAAGTAGTTCTCAGAGACGTTTCACAGAGGGAGTTATCAAGCAAGGAGCGAGGAGAGAAGAAGAAGACCGTTTTAGCACATCACAACGAAGAAGAGGAAGCATACGTTTTCTTGTGATTCTTTTATTTGTTATATCAGTGGATGCTAGTTTTCTTTACTTTGAACCTTATTACTCTTGTGACGTACTCTGGTTTTAATAAGTATTTTTTATTGGTTTATATTGTATGTTATATCATGTTTTCATATGAACCCATTGTGATGTTGAGTTCTATTATGGGCTAATCGTGATCATAGGGTCGTAACGGATTTACTATGGATTTCTTTAGTTAGTTGTTTAATACCCTAGTGTGTGATAATTGTATTATATCTAGCATAGGTTGCGCTTATTCATCTTATGTTCATCGTGAACATATAAGATAGTCTGTTAATCTCTTGTGAAGCGATAGTGGATCTTGACGTTTAGAACTTGCCATGCTAGCATAGGTTCATGTGTGTGTATGCATGATTAGTAGGTAACTCTAACTGTTTTACTTGCCCTGTGTAATCATAAAGAATAACTTGTGCTTAAATCGTTATGTTGTCAAATTCTGGAGATATATAGGGTCTCAACATAATTGATGCCTATTCAACTTCTATCTTAATTGTGGATGTTTGGTAGAATGGTATTGGTACAACGAAAATTGGCTTTTATCAGTTTCGTGTTGTTCGATTAATATCATCATCGTTACATACTAAGGGTAATAACAATAACTATTGAAGGAAGTAGTAATGAAGTTATGACCTCATGTGTGTTTAATATTGTTAATTCAAGTGTCAATTAAGTGTTTAATTTTTGTAGTAAATTATAGTTAATAATTAGTTAATCAAATCTAAGTGTTATTGTCTTGACATTGAGAAGTAATCATACATTGGTGAGTAAGTGTTAATTGAACATAATTAGTCTGAGTCTCTGTGGGAACGAACTAGAAATTATTCTATATTACTTGCCAACGCGTATACTTGCGTGAATTATTAGCGCGTGTTTTGTGCCTAACAAGTTTTTGGCGCCGCTGCCGGGGACTCGGCGTATTTGTTTAGTTTATGTACTTACCATCAGTGGTCATTAGGACTCATTGATTAAGACGTGTTACTTATTGTTTCCGGTTGTGTTTCAGGTACTTTAGCGAGCGTTTATGCAAACATATTCTCGTACTCGTAAGAGGACTTTAGATACAGTTGAGGAGATAGACTCAGTTCTTGATATTCCGGAGAAGATAGATTTTGAAGATTCGGATAAAGAGAGTGAGCAAAAAGAACCAATAATCATGGGTGATCGTATAGTTCCGGCAGATCCAGCTCTTATGGACTTTTCTTGGCCTAAAATTGATGACATTCAGTCAAGCATCCTTCATCCGGCTATTCAGGCTAACACTTTTGAAATCAAGCCGGGCACTATTCAGATGGTGCAGAATTCTGTTTCTTTCGGAGGTGTTGCGACTGAAGACCCCAACATGCATATCAGGAATTTTGTCGAGATCTGTAGTACTTTCAAATATAATGGTATGACTGATGAGGCTATCAAGCTGAGGCTTTTCCCATTCTATCTGAGGGATAAAGCTAAGGACTGGTTACATTCTGAACCAGCTGGGTCCATCAGTACTTGGAAATATCTTGCGTAAAAGTTTCTGATGAAGTTCTATCCAATGGCGAAGACTGGTTTGGGGGCCCAATCTCGGCCCATGCTCGATGCAGCAGCTGGAGGCGCCTTGTGGGCCAAAAGCTATACTGAGGCTTATAATCTTATTGAAACTATGGCCGTAAATGAGCATCAAAAACCAACTCAAAGGATTATGCCTGAGAAGGTAGAAGGTATTCTGGAAGTTGATGCAGCTATAGCTATTGCAGCGCAGCTCCAAGCGCTGTCTTTGAAGGTCGATTCTTTAGCCAACTATGGAGTCAATCAGATAGCTATGGTCTGTGAGCTTTGTGCAGGTTCTCATGCTACGGATCAGTGATATCTTGTTAATGAAACTGTGTAGTATGTGAACAATTATCAGCGACCGCATCAGCTTGTGCCAGCTACTTATCATCCTAACAACAGAAATCATCCCAATTTCAGCTGGAGCAATAATCAGAATGCTATTCAGCAACCATATCAGCAAGGCGTAAGTAAACAGTTTAATCCACCTGGATTCCAGCAACCACAGCATTATGTTCAAAGGCAATCATATCCTCAACAAAGAGGTGTTGCTCCACCTTCTAGTGCTGATTTCGAGGAGCTCAAGCTGTTGTGCAAAAGTCAGGCTGTTTCTATCAAGACCTTGGAAATTAAATCGGTCAAATAGCCAATGCAGTGCTCAATTATCAACCTGGCTTACTTCCTAGCGATACTGAAGTACCAGGCAGGAAGGAAGCTAAAGAGCAAGTCAAAGCTATTACCTTAAGGTCTGGAAAAGTTGTTGATGCTGAAAAATCGAAAGACGGAGAAGCTGAAGTTGTTGATGAAGAAGAGAAGCAAAAGGAGAAAGCGGCAGAACCAAGAAAGACTACTGTTGAACACACTTTGCCTGAGGGTAATACAGGGGAGAAACAACTTTATTCTCCACCACCTTTCCCTAAGAGATTGCAACAACAAAAACTGGATAAGGAGTTCGGTAAGTTTCTGGAGGTGTTCAAGAAACTTCACATCAGCATACCTTTCGCTGAGGCTCTGGAGCAAATGCCTAGTTATACAAAATTCATGAAGAGTATTATTTCAAGGAAGGTGAAAATGGATGACCTCGAGACCATTGCTCTAACGGAAGAGTGCAGTGCTGTGCTGCAACAAAAATTACCTCCAAAGCCTAAAGATCCAGGTAGCTTCACCATTCCTTGCACCATCGGCAAGTTGTCTTTTGACAAATGCCTGTGCGATTTGGGAGCAAGCATCAATCTGATGCCATTGTCTATCTTCATAAACTTGAATTTTCCTGATCCAAAGCACACCTGCATGTCTCTACAATCGGCTGTTCGTTCTATTACATACCCATGAGGCATCGTGGAGGACGTGTTAGTAAAGGTGGATAAGCTCTTCTTCCCTGCAGACTTTGTCATTTTGGATTTCGAGGAAGATAAGAAGATTCCCATAATCTTGGGAAGACCTTTCTTGGCTACAGGTCGTACCTTGATAGATGTGCAGAAAGGTGAACTTACTCTGAGGGTACAGGATCAGAATGTGACATTCAATGTATTCAAAGCGATGAAATTCCCTACAGAAGACAAGGAGTGCTTAAAGGTGGATTTGATTAATTTTGTGGTAACTTCAGAATTTGATCATATGCTAATGTCTGATGCCTTAGAGAAAGCCTTGGTGGGGGACTTTGACAGTAACGATGAGAATGGCAATGAGTAACTATAATATCTAAATGCTTCTCCTTGGAGGCAAAAGCTAGACATGTTATTTGAATCTCTTGGTACTACTGATCTCAAGAATGTTGAAGGAAAGCTCAAACCATCTATTGAGGAAGCACCTACTTTGGAGCTTAAACCATTGCCTGAACACTTGCGGTATGCTTTTTTAGGTGATGCATCTACTTTACCTGTTATTATTGCATCTGACCTTTCAGGTAGTGAAGAGGACAAGCTCTTGAGGATCTTGAGAGAATTCAAATCGACTATCGGATGGACTATAGCAGATATCAAAGGGATCATCCCTTCGTATTGCATGCATAAAATTCTGCTAGAGGAAGGTAGTAAGCCGACTGTTGAGCAACAGCGACGACTTAATCCTATCATGAAAGAAGTGGTGAAGAAAGAAATTCTGAAGTGGCTGGATGCAGGAATTATATATCCTATTTCTGACAGTTCTTGGGTGAGCCCCGTGCAATGTGTACCTAAGAAAGAAGGTATAACTGTGGTAGCAAATGAGAAGAACGAGCTCATCCCAACTCGAACAGTCACAGGATAGAGGGTATGCATGGATTACAGAAAGTTGAACAAAGCCACAAGAAAGGATCACTTCCCTCTTCCATTTATTGATCAGATGCTTGACAGGTTGGCTGGTCATGAGTATTATTGTCTTCTGGATGGCTATTCGGGGTATAATCAGATTTGCATTGCACCAGAAGATCAAGAAAAGACTACCTTCACTTATCCATTCGGCACGTTTGTTTTTTGCAGAGTATCGTTTGGCTTATGTGGTGCACCTGCCACTTTTCAGAAATGTATGATGGCTATATTCTCTGATATGATTGGAAACAATGTCGAAGTGTTCATGGACGACTTCTCCGTCTTTGGACATTCATATGATGAATGTTTGAATAATCTTTGTTCGGTGCTCAAAAGGTGTGTGGAAACTTTGGTGCTCAATTGGGAAAAATGTCACTTTATGGTGCGTGAAGGCATTATTCTTGGGCATAAACTCTCTAGCAAGGGTCTTGAGGTGGACAAAGCCAAGGTGGGAGTCATTGAAAATCTTCCACCACCTATTTCTGTGAAAGAAATCCGTAGTTTTCTTGGTCATGCGGGTTTTTATCGGTGTTTCATTAAGGACTTCTCGAAGATATCTAAGCCGTTGTGCAACTTGCTCGAGAAAGATGTGCCTTTCGAATTTGATGATGAATGTTTGGCGGCATTCGCGACTCTCAAAAAGAGTTTGATAACTGCACCATTTATTACGGCACCTGATTGGACAGAACCTTTTGATATGATGTGTGATACGAGTGATTATGCAGTGGGAGCAGTTCTTGGGCAGCACAAGAATAATCTTTTTCATGTGGTCTACTATGCTAGTAAGACTCTAAATGGAGCTCAAATAAACTACACCACTACTGAGAAGGAGCTCTTGGCTATAGTCTTTGGTTTCGAAAAATTTCAATCTTATCTACTTGGGACAAAGGTGACAGTATTCACTGATCATGCTGTCATTCGCTATCTAGTCTCAAAGAAGGATTCGAAGCCTAGACTTATTCGTTGGGTGCTCTTGCTACAGGAA